>NW_026895403.1:0-147500 GCF_033153095.1 Gastrolobium bilobum
TTTAGTAAAGTATTGTACGGCCCATCGTCGGCAATGCTTAGACACTAAGGATAATTTTGAAATTAAACAATGGTTAATTACATTCAACTTTGGTAAAATTGTTAACCCTCCCATCGAGGCTCTGGCAATGGCACTGAAGGCCCAAATAACAATTTTGGTTTTTACAAGTGACTTGCCCATCGTAAGCCTTGTAAAGATAAACTGAAGGATTGTTAACAATAAACAAGAGTAGTTATGAGAATCTACTTGCACTTCGTTTGTTTATTGCATTATTTGTTTGTAATTGTGTGCTTTATATGTTTTTCAGAAAATATCTTAGAAATGATTTTGAGTCGAAAACCTCTAGATGGTACCAACTATGAATAAGTGAAAAGCAAATCTTTGATATTGTTCTAAAACATGGAAGCTAAAATTTGTCCTGACAATGTGAGGGCCATAGCAACCTGCAGAGAAAGCGTTTAAGGAAACTAAGATGCATTTCTCAGATTGAGAAAGGGCAGATATGGTAGTTCGTTGCTATATTATTGTCAGTCTTTCCAAATACTTGCAAAAGCAAGTGTACATGATTAAGAGTGGAGTAAAAATGCTTCAGACTCTTAATGACATGTTTGCTGCATCTAGCAGCTCTGCTAGACAGAATGCAGTCGGTGCAGGTTTTGCTAAGAGTCTTGTTAAATCCAAAGGGAAACCCAAGGGTGGTAACAAGAACAAAATGACTTGGTTATCAGTTGTCAAACCAGTTGCTATGAAGAAGCCGCAAGGCAAGTTCTTCAAGTACAGACTAAAGGGACACTGAAAGAAAAATTGCCCAGAGGTGATGAAAAGAACCAGACATGGGCATATCAAGGCCTGATCAGTGAATGAATTATTGATTCAGGAATCACTGATTATGTTTGTTACTCTTTGTAGTAGTTCAAACATGACATACCTGTCAGCAATGGACATAGATATTTTAAGCTTGAAAATGGGAACTTGTGTCTGCATTTGCAGTAAGACAAGTTATTTATAAGACTATGGTTTTGGGTGACTGTTTATTTGTTCCAGATTTCAAGAGGAATTCAATTTTTGTTAGTTGTTTTGGTTAAAACATGGGTTGACAATGCAATTGATTCCTCAGTTACATTTCGAAGTTCATCTTCGTCTTGTTTGTTCTGGTACATTGTTTAAATAGTCTTTATTACCTATGTCCTATAACCTTTTTAAATTTGTTATGTTGAATGGAAAGGATGATGAACAAGGATCTTCACCAAAGAAATAAAAGTTTCAAATGAAACATAACTTTGGCCTTTGTGATTGAGTCACATTATCTCAAGTAGAAAATATGTTTTAGTTAAAAGAGGGACTGAAAGTTCAATAATCTTTTAACTAACAGCTACATGTTAGTCCTATTTGGAAGGTAAAGTGGCCAAGCAATCCTACAAGGGCCAAGAAGGTTTGCGCAACTATTCAACTGGAACTGGTACATACTAAAGTATGTGGACCACTTAGCGTTCAGACCAGAAGAGGTGATGAGTACTTCATTATATGAATGTTTACTCTGGATTTGGACAGATGAACCAAATGTGCCATAAGTCTAAAGCTTTTGGAAATTTCCAAGAGGTTTAGTCTGAGGCAGAAAAGCATGTAGGTGTTCAAATCAAAAACACTTTGGTCTGACTAAAGTGTTGGCTACCTATCTGGTAAGTTCAGGTCTTACCTGATTTAAGAGGGGATAGTTTTTGTAACTGTCAACTCTAAGAATGCGTTAGTTGAATGAAGTTGCAGTATGTGAAAATCAAACATTTCTAGACTTGGTAAAGATCATGTTCAGTTGTTCATCTTTGTCAATGTTGTTCAAGGGAGATGCATAAGAGAAGGAAATGTACCTTCTTAACTTGATTCCGTCAAAATTTGTTGTAAAGACACCTAAAGAATTATGGAAAGGGTGTAAGCCCAGATCAAACCATATTCGGATTTAGGGTGCTACGGCACACGTCCTACAACAGCAGTATGAGATGGAATCTTGTATGGAAGAGTGCATATGTTTTGGCTACCCTAAGAGAACTAGAGATGATTTCTTATTTAGTCTTAAGGACAAGATAATCTAAGTGAGCACTCACATGATTTTCTTAAAGGAGGACTAGATAAGAAATTATAAGCTCTTAAGTTAGGTTATTCTTGATGAGATTTATCTCAGATCAAGAATTTTCAAAATCTGTAGAAGCTTCATCCACTGTTCCCTTGATTGTTCAAGAGGGGACAGATATATCTCTAAGTGAACAAATAAGAGAACCATGATTGGAAATTCAACATGATAATATATAAGTGAAACTAGTAGAAATATTAGTATCACATGTAAAGGAACAATATCAAGGATAAGCGAATCCTCAAGAAATTGAAGATCCATCATTTGACCCACTCTTTGTTTTACTTATAAATACACATGGTCTAGTGCAGTACATTCGTAGTGGGAGAGAACCTTGTTAACTCTCAAGTTGTCTCTTGTTGAGTGACATTGATCCTACTAGTTACGATAATGCACTAGAAGATGTTGTTGATCAAGTGTTGCTCAGACTATGAACAATGAGATGAAATACTTGTATTTCAACTCCGTTCGGTCCTAGTAAAGACACCAAGAGGGTAAAACCCACGAGGTGCATGTCGACATAAAAGGCAAAGAGAGGATGGACAGAAAGGTGAAAACCTTCAAAGCTAGCTTGGAGGCATTTTTTGCCAGACGCCATGCTTGAGTCTATCCAGATTCTCTTAGTTGCTATAAGTCTCAATTATGAGATTTCATTTTGGGAGTTGGATGTCAGGATATCTACATACAACAACCAAAAGGGTTTATAGCAAATGAGTAGGAACACACGATATGCAAGTTGTGAAAGTCTATTTCATAGACTTAAGCAAGCATCCAGGTCTTGAAACATCAGTTTTGATCAGGTTATCAAAATTTTGATTTTGAGAGAACCTTGATGAATGATGTGTATTTGTATGTAAAGGATACAACGGAAGACAATATTTTTTCTGGTACTTTATGTAGATGATATGCTCCTTATTGGAAACAATGTGGAGGTAATATCAAGCATAAAGAGTTGGCTAAGTTAGTTTTTGGTATGGAAGTACTGGGGAAGCCAATTATATTCTTGGGATAAAACTCTTATGAGGCCAGAAGAATAAGTTGTTGGCATCACCTCAGGCTACTTACATTGACAAAACTCTTGCCAAAATTCAACATGAGAATTCTAAGAGAAGAATTATAAATTCTTAGATGTGGAATTCATCTTCCTAAGGAGTAACCAAAGACTCCTGAGAAGGAAGAATGCATGAGCATGATATCTTATGCTTTGGCAAAAGTAGATTCATGCATATCATGTTGGGCGTTAAACCAGACATTTGTCACGTAGTGGGAGTAGTGAGATAGTACCATTTTGAACCTAGAGGAATACTAGATTATTGTTAAGCATGTACTCAAGTATCTTTGGAGAACGAGAGATTATATGCTGGTATATTCTAATGGGAGTCTTGAAAAGCTGAGTTTTCAAAAATTCAGTTATTTCAAGTGGATATTGACTCAAGAAAATCAACCTCGAGCTATGAGTTTTTCACTAAACTCAAATAGCATTAGAGGTGAATCTTGCAGACCCAGTTACTAAGAGTTTGCCTGAACTTGTGTTCGAGAGGCATGTTACTTCTTTGGGTCTTAGGAGGATCCCAGACTTGCATTAAGCAAGTGAGAGTTATTGGTTTCATTGTGCTCTTGGAGTAAGACGATGAAACAATAAAATAATTTTCCGAATTTCATAAATAAGGTTTTATTTATTTATTTTGCGCACTATTTACAAACATAAAGGTCCGGATCAAATTGTGGAGTATATGATCATATGGTTACGTTCATGGAGGACATGATCATAGGTTCTCACAATTGATGAATGGAGTCACAACCGTTAAATAAAGTTGGGCACTTTATTCAGGCTGCAATATTTTATGAAATGATTTTGTCCGAATCATTGTAAAATATTGGTGTGAATTAACATTTACATTGAAAGGATGAAGGAGAGATTTGATTAAGGTTGTTTTTCTGTCATAAGGTATCAAATCTCCAGTTAACTATAGTTATGTGATTGCTCTTAATCCTGAGTTTATTATAAATAGGTAATCAAATAGTTTTTATTCTTTGATTTACCAACGGGTGAGGTTCGATCTATTGACGACCAATAACTCGGTATTTTGGGAGTGAGATTATTTGATTATCGTTATTTATGAGATAAACAACATGGAATTTGTAGGATATGTCCCCTTGATATGTTTTGGTACTTGGATATTAAAGACACTGGCCAGTGCATGTAATCCATTAGAGAAACTATCATAGTCAAGGGAATAAATAATTGATTAAGTTACAGAAAACTTGTCAATCAATTATAGACATTCTACAAAGGGGCGATGCATATTAATGTTATAAAGGTCATTAATCTTGGAGTTCACGTTCGGGCTTTTAGTGGAGTAGCACCGAATTAGATAATCTTGTAAAGATTATCAGGAGCCTTGATCAATGACAAATGGTAGGTCCCCAGGCTAGCTCGAGACAAGGGATGGGGTATATTATCAGATGATGATAGCTTATGGGCTACATGGTCTTGGGTTTACGAACTCAAGTTTGTATCTTAAAGAGCAAGTGGGAGATTGTTGGATATATGCTCTTTTGGTCACTAAAGTCCTATTGGGCTTCAGTGAAACTTGAGCCCATGAGGCTTAGGGTTGAGTTATGTCTAAGACCTAAGCGTATATATTCAGAGTTTTCTCCTCTTGTGCCTCCAAGGTGAACAGATCATCAGAAACAAACAAACCCCAAGAGGCAGACGTCCATCATCTGAACGGTTGCCCACACAACCATCTCATCCTCCTCGAGAGATAGTTTGGAAGATCTTCCACAGTCCAGCTTCAAGGAGGTTGTTCGTGCTGCGGCGCTGAGGTGAGCTGTTCGTGAGGAGGAATCCTACAAGGGAAGATTCTACACGAGACCTGCGCACCGAGAGGTAATTGTGAAACAAGGATGATTCGGTAAGCATACCAATGTACTAGGTCCTAAACCGCTTCCGCATAAATCTAAGATTTCCTACAAGGCCATCACTTCCCTGGCGTCTGCAATTAGTTAACGATGTTCACTTGACAGCATGTCAATTAGATTAAGATAGAAAAACATTTGTTACTTTAAATAACATAATTTTATATATTTTAAATGAAACGATTATATTTTGATATATATTTAATTGTTTTTATATTTTCTCTCCTGCATAAAATAAGGAGAAAAGAGAAAGAGAAAGTATTATAAAAAAAAGAAGCTAAAAAATACTAAAACACAATTGTTTAACTTAGAATGATACAAAGTTATGTGATTTAAAATGATAAATATTTTTGCTCTCAAATCAAATAATTAATTAAAAAGATAAATTACAATTACAAACTTTGCAACAACCCATATAATATATTTCATTTAAAATATGTTGTAATGTTTAATATATATATATATATATATATATATATATATATATAATTTATTTTTTAAGTGAAGATAAAAAGCTAAAAAATTAATGAATATTCTGTATGAGTTTTATTATACATGCATCAGACATAACCAATGATTTTTTAAAATATAAAATGAATTTTTTTAGGGTAAGTAAAAAATGGTCATGTTAGACATGAGTAAAGATCTGTGCTTAATCAAGGATATGTGGCAAATTATTTTAGGAAATATTTAGAAGCTATCATTTAGATTGTAGCCTAATTGTTTTATTTAAAGATCGAGAGTGTTTAAAATTTTTAAAATTGAGTGAATTCAATCAAAATTGAAAAAATTGAGATAGAAAATTAAAAATCTGATAAACCAAAAAATTGAGAAATGATAAACTGAAAAAATTAATTGGATCCGATTGGGCTTCGCATCTAAATTTGAAAATCGACCCAATCCAATAATTTTTTAAATATATGATCTTATCAAAATACAAAATACATCGAACATGAGTCTAAACTAATTCATCAAGATATATTAAATGCAAGTTAAAAAATTCATTAAAATACAATTTCAATATATAATTCTAAATTCCTTGTCCATCACACAACATATGTCCTTGAATATATATTTCAAGCAATTATTGAACCCTCATGGTCTAATATATTACAAAATATTTTTTCTTGTTGATGTTAGGTAAATGCTTATGCTTGATCCCTTACATCCTTATATATTATTAACCAAAATATAATATATTTTTATGCTAATATAAGTAAAATATTATAAAAAAAGATAAATACTATTTTTTTTCGTGCCTTAGAAGATGATTATATGCACCTTAAACAATATACGACTCTGTCATTTCACATAGTTTTAGTTAAAAGATAACGTAGTTAAAAAAAGTAAAATCAAATACTTTTATATAAACTGAGCAACGAGCAAGATCACAAATATGTTTAGCTCGATTTCTAGCCCTTAAACTATGGGTTGGGTTTGGCCCATTGTAGTTCAACTTGTTCCTTTTATGCTTTAGCCCACCCAATGGTACAGTGAACCAGCTAATCTCCATGGATTTGGGAAGCTCAAACAATGTCCATATTCCATTATTTAATTTTGCTTGTTTCAAAAGCGTGCTAGCTTAGGCCCCCTATCAAATTATGGTAAACAACTTTTCATAACATGGTTACAAAACAATATAAGTAACCCGAAAAAGAAAGAAAGATAAAACTACTAGTTATGAACACATTAATTAACATTTAAGTATGTAATGTGATAGTAGACTAGTATATAAAAAATAGTTTATCCTTTCTCCACCAACATAATATAAAATTATCTAATTCAATTTCAAAACTATGTCATTTTGGGGATTAAAGAAATTAATGAAGAATATTTTGATAAAATTCATATAATAATAAACAAATCAAATTACTTGCAAGGTGTGGCTCAGTTGGTTTGGTGCTGAGTCCTAGGGGTTTGGGCTGTGAGTCTAAAGGGCTTGAGTTCGAACCCTGGTAAACACATTTTGTGGGTAGCGGAGAATCCCTTGCCCTCTCAATCCGCGATAGGGGATTAGTCTCATCCTATGTGCGGTGAGGATACCCTTGGGTTTACTCAAAAAAAATAAACAAATCAAATTTCCTAAAATACTCTTGATTAATTTTCCAACCCTGTAAATTTGAAATTGATAAAGATAACTTTATGGCATGTTAATCGAGAAATGTCATAAAAAATAGGGAGATATATTAAGATTCACTTATTTTTATATGAGTGCCACAGAAAAAAATTATGTATTAGAAACAAAATATTAATCCTAAAACATATGATAAAACTAAAAGAAAAATATTTGTCATTGAAACTATTATATTTTGGTAATTTTTTATATATTGTATTTTCCTTAATATTTTTCCCTAAAACTAATTATCATCTAATGATGAAGATCATATATATGAATCTCCCCATTTGACGCATGTGAGCTAAGCAGTTGGGGTGAGAGCATCTGTTCGAAATTCTTCGGTATCACCTTTAGAAGGAGTTTAAAGCCTTAATTCTGAACCCGTCCCGAATCGAATTAGGTGTGAAGCAATGAACAGATCGGAATATTTAAAAAAATAAATAAAGATGATAACCATACGAAGCAATAAAAAAAAGAAGGAAAATTACGTTTGCGTAATGTAGGCTTGCATTTTGGAGGGGTAATGATCCGGTGGTTGAAGGCACGAGTTACGTATTGTACACCCAACCCCGAGAAAGAAGCGGTTCTTTGGTTTTGTTTCTCGCGCGATTCAGCATATGCGAGCAGAGAAAGCAGTGCAGTGTCGTCGATTCGGAAGCTATCAACCAGAAATCGAAAGCGACGTCGTTAGGTGATGGAAGCTCAAGTGTTCGATCTCTGAATCCTTTGGGGATACGAATCTAACTAACTCGTTGTTCCTGCAATGGCGTCGTGGCTCAAAGCCGCTGAAGGTAACGGATCTCGCTACCTAGATTCCTATATTCTCCCTAATTCCTTCACAATCCAACAATTTCGTCCTTGATTCGATTCGAGAATGGTTTTAGCACTGATTTTTCAGAGCTCAGAGAGTTTCGGTTTTAGTTGGCATGGCATCTTGTTATTTTTTTTTTATCTCAATCTTCGATTCCTCGCTGAACCTTCAATAGATGGTTAATGCTGATATGATCATGTATTAAGATATGTTCTTCAAATGATGTTGCCACGTTTAGTTATTTTTTTTTTAATATCTATTTTTTGGAATTGAACTATAATGCTGATGTATTGGGAATTAAGAAATGAATCGGTGAATATTACTGTTTTTGTTATCAATATAACACCTGTACATGCTTTTTCCATTTCTAGTCTAAGGAGTGTAAATTAAGTTTAAATGTAAATATAATTACGATGCAATTGGTCATGATGCATTTTCATTTGATGATGATTCAGTGTTGGAGTAGAAGTTTATTTCTCCTACTCCTATTTCTGTGTTTCTGTACGAATCTCTCATTTTGAGCACAAATATGAAGTGTGCTTGTTTTTTTGGCTTTGATTGATCAGATTTATTTGAAGTTGTGGATCGAAGAGCGAAGCTGGTTGCCACTGACTTATCAGAGGAACAGTCTGACTCTAAGTCTCCAGGTTTAGATTTTAGTTCTTTTGGCTTCTCCCCGCCACCCCTTTTTTATTTAGCAATCAATTCATACTGAATAGTGAATACTTATATGTGGAATTATGCCTGGTTTTATTGCTGTAAAGCTATGCTGCCAATTTAATAGAAAGATCAAACTTTTAAACAACTGGTGATTAATGGTTTAATATTGATAGTCCTTAAACCGAAATTTCCATTTCTTTTTTCCTTTCTCTTATCTTTTGCTTGATATAAATGAATATTGAAAATCATCTTGGGTTAAACGATTAAAACAAGCTTTTGTTAAGTCAAGAGAAGCATGGTTTGATTCTGCAACTCTGAAGTTGTAAGAGATAAAATTGTGTTGTTTCGTGGAATTGGCCATCTCTTGGAGGAAAGTGATCTTGATGGCAAGTTCTTTTAAACTACAGCTAAACTATAAACCTTTTAACATTTTTGTGTGCTGGATGTTACATATCAGGCATTATGTTGTAACCAGGCTAATCTATAAACCCAAAGCAAATGAATCAGGCGTAATGTCTTTCAGACATAAGTATTAAGTTGTATATATTCTCCTAATATCACAGGTTCTTACAGTTGTTTTTTTGTTACCTTTCTGAACATTAGCTTCTAATGGGCAAGGATCTCAAGGCAAGAGGACAAAATCAAAACCCAAGGTATTGCCACTGCATTTCTATTCACAGATAATGTTCGTGTAATATTCACATCGAACTTGAGTTCTTGAGTTTTTTGCAGGCTCAAAAGAGACTATCCAACCAATCAAATATAATTAGTGATGCTACAAAGGAGAAAATTGGAACTCCAGCAGCATTGGTGGATGTAACAATTCCAACAGACAAAGTTGATGTCATATCTGAAAATGATGGGAGTGCTCCCATATCTACAAACCATCCAAAGAAGGAGCAGCAACCTACTGATGCAACATCACCCTTGTTAGGCACTTCGTTATCAAATATGCTAGTCGATGATGTTGGTAAACATGACATAGATGATGCTGAAGTCTTAGTAACTGATACTGATGTTGAAGTTGCCACTGTTTCTGCAAATGGTGAGCCTGCCAAAGAGAATGCTTCAGGTATTCATGAGGTGGATCCTCCTCCAGTTCCCGAAGGAATCGAAGGCCTCAGTGATGAATCCACTAATACTGGTCAAATTATCAAGTCTGGAGATTTAGATGCCAATCAAATTATGGATCAAGAGAAATCTGAATCTGTGGCTACGGACATTGTTCCTAACGGGGATGCTATACTTAAAGATTCTGATGTAAAAGTTGAATCTATTGTGACTAGAAAGAGCCAAGAGGATCACAAAACTGACATCTCCCCAAAGAAAGTAGAGGATCAACTTGATGAGGTAACAGTTATTATGGAGAAGTTTGTTCATTATTACTTAGCATGCACATCTTTTTTAAAAATTTCTTCTGACTAATTTTTTAGTCGGTACACAGGCTCAAGGATTGCTTAAAACAACAAAATCTACTGGTCAGTCTAAAGAGGCAAGGTTAGCTCGGGTAAGTATGTTATTTAAAGTTTAAACCAACATTTCTGTTGGCTAAGGCCTCCTTAAATGAGAGAAGCCTGATCACAGAGGCAGATCCTATAGATTAGTTCTGGAATCACAAAGGAGTTCCTTCCTAATTGCTAATTATATATGCCTGATTGTTTTATTTCTAATGATTCTCAGGTCTGTGCTGGACTTTCATCCCGCCTTCAAGAATACAAATCTGAAAATGCACAGTTAGAGGAACTTCTCACTGCAGAGGTGTTGTGCTATACTGCTTCCTGTTTAAAGGACTAGAAGACCTTATGATATGCTTGAAACAGAAACAATTTTCATTGTTGTATTGCTAAATTAATTCTAAATTTACAGAGAGAACTTATTAAATCATATGAAGCTAGCATAAAAAAGCTACAGAAGGATTTGTCTGAAAGTAAAAGGGAAGTAACAAGAGTTGAATCAAATATGGTTGAGGCCTTGGCAGCAAAAAATACTGAAATTGAGTCACTTCTAAGTTCTATGGATGCAGTTAAGAAGCAGGCTGCATTGTCAGAAGGAAATCTAGCTTCCCTCCAGGTTCTTCTTAGTGAATTTATTAAAGTGTCTTCTTGCATATTTTGTTTGCTCCCGTGCAACTGCTGTTTCCACCCGGACTATATTCTTTACCATTTGCTTTGGGCTTGTAAAGGCTTTTTCTTTCTTTGATCTTGAGTATTGGCATCTTACATTTTTATTCACAATCTTGGCTAATGGACATATTGCTTGAAGTTTGAATAGTCCCTTTCTTCAAGTTGGTCTATGAATATTAATTTGACTTGTATACTTTTATTGGCTTTCTAGGAATTTTTGGTTTATGAATGATATAGGTTGCTAGAAATGCATATTCACCTATCCAATTTGTTTCCAGAAACCACAAGAAAACTACCACTAATTTCTTCCAGAATGTAATATGGCCTGCTCATTGCCCATTTTATAGCTATAAGCTCCATATATTATTTTGCATGTGTGTGTGTGTGTGATTGCAGTGTCTGTTAGAATTTACTCATCTAGTTGATATCAGGAGTCTTTTAACTCTATGAATCAAAAAAAGGCTTTGGCTATTATGGACATGTTTGACCGAGTAACATAGTGATCTACTTATTTCACTTTCCTTCATTGATTTCTTTCCATATGTTAGAATATAATATAAAACCATTCATATGCTTTCACCTAAAAACTTAAGCTCTTCGTAGAGTTTTGGTTCATGATATGGTATCCGAGCAATACAATCCATGATAAACTTGAATATTACTTAAAGTCTTAAACCCTAAAAGCACGAGATGTATCCCAAAACAATGAAGAGAAAAACTAATCCATTATCCATTAGCCTAATGACGTTCACCATGGATATGTTTGGCGAGTTGAATGTCCTTGGGCATGATGGCCACCCTTTTGGCATGGATAACACAAAAGTTGGTGTCCTTGAACAAACCTACCAAATATGCTTCCGCATCTTCCTGAAGAGCAAAAACCACATAGCTTTGGAATCTCAAATCCATCTTAAAGTCTTGAGCAATTTCACGAATAAAACACCGAAAGGGAAGCTTGCAGATCAAAAGCTTTGTACTTTATGGTATTTTCGGATCTCACGTGGGGTAACAATTCCAAGGCAATAGCGATGAGGCTTCTTGGATCCACCAGTTGTAGGATCCGATTTTCTTGCAGCCTTGGTGGTGAGTTTCTTCCTACACCGGTGGACTTGCAAGCAGTTTGCTTTGTACAAGCCATCAAGCAAGATCATGAAGAACAAGTGCAGAAAATAAGATAGGACTGAAGATTGGGTTTTGAAACTGAGACAAAACGATTTCAGATCTTGCTAGATGACTTGTATGAATCAAACTGCTCACAAGTCCATTGGTGGGAAGGCTCCTAGGAAGCAACTCATCACCAAGGCTGCAAGAAAATCTGCTTGTACAACCGGTGGAGTCAAGAAGCCTCATCGTTATTGCCTCAGAACTAGTGCCCTGCGTGAGAACTGAAAATATCAGAAGAGTATTAAGCTTTTGGTTAAAGGAACCGAAATAAAAAATCCACAGCCCAAGAGTATGGAACTTTTGGGAGAGTTGGTTCATGACATGGTATCAAAGTTTCTATGATCAGGTCATTTGGAGTTCTACCCTTGCCACCCCCGTTCTTCTATTAAATGCTGGAATTTCATCACAAGATAGGTGGGCCTGTGCATTTGTCTACGCTTCGAGCCCAAAGAGCTCATGTGGGGGTTGTGTTAGAAATATAATATAAAACCATTCATATGCCTTCACTTAATAGCTTAATTTTTTAGGCAAGTTGGTTCATGACACTATACATGTAGGATTTTCTGTTTCACTATAGTCCCTACCTTCAATATATTCATGCACTACAGTGTTATTTATAATTTTTTAAGGCTTGGGTAACACTGTTCATATCTTATCAGGCAAGCATGGAGTCTATGATGAGAAATCGAGAACTAACAGAGACAAGGATGATGCAGGTAAGTAGGTTCTCTGATGCATGTAAGGTTCCTATTATCGTATCATATTTCCCATTTGTATTAAAAAGTTTTTTGCTTCACATAATTGTTGTTCTTGTAGGCTCTAAGAGAGGAGCTAGCATCTGCTGAGCGAAGAGCAGAAGAGGAGCGTGCTGCACATAATGCTACCAAAATGGTCTGTAACTTGAATTATTTATTTCTTATGTTTCTGTGTTTTGCATTAGATTTTTTTGATTCAGTGATTGGCAGAACAGGCTGCTATGGAAAGAGAAGTAGAATTGGAGCATAGAGCAGTCGAGTCATCTACAGCCCTTGCGAGGATACAGGTAATGTAAGCACTTACTGCAGTTCAACTTTTAAATGGTGTGCAAATCCTGTTAAAAGCACTGTGTTTCTGTTTGGCTTTCCCCTCGTGTTGGGCATATGTCATTAGTTTATATCATGAATTGACAACATAATGGTAGATGGTAGATATATTTGCAGGGTATCAAGTTGTTTTTATGGCTATTAATTCTATCCATGAACTTCGAAATCAAGAGCTTGTACAGAAAACTTCTAATCGGATTTTTAAGTATAGTTGGAAATTTATCCTGGAGGAAATTTTTGAAAATAACATTGTTATGTATTTGGATACTAGTATCCAAATCTTACATGATTTTCATTCTGCAATCGCCAGCCCTGCTGTAACTCTTGGGGCTGCAATCTCTTTTGTGCTAGCCCATTTACGTAGAAACCAGGTTGGCTGGATCACTTTCAGACTGCAGTGGGCTGGTCATACCACTCTTTGGCATCCTTTTATAGGAAAAAATAATTGTCCTGGTATGCATAAAAGTTGTGTGTGGATCTTCACTCGTTGGAGCCTCTGATAATACAAAAAGGGTCTTGTATAGTGAATCTTGAGATGATTATAAAATAATACTCATCAACAGAAGTTTTAAAAGCTTTTGATTATATTAAAATGGGAAGAGGGGGGGGGGGGGGGGGGGGGGGGGGGGGGGGGGGGGTTCAGGGATCATCAGCTCATTCAGTGCTGCTACACAAGTGTGACTAACATTCCCTCAAGCTTTTTGTTAAAGTTTGGCATCATATAATCATCATTGATGTCTTTTGGGTCTTGCTATTTTAAATTTTTAACAGGTCATCTGTTTTACAAAATAGTCATGAACCATAGTAACAAATCCCCAAGGATAAATCATGTGTGTTAATAAGGATGCTTTGATTCCTCCTCTCAATCTATTTTAAATTTTTAATTGTAGAATTGTTTTTGACTTCAAGGTTAAACATATACATTGATTTGTTAGTTGCTCTCCTTTTCAGAGAATAGCAGATGAGAGGACAGCGAAGGCCACAGAACTTGAGCAGAAGGTGGCACTTCTCGAGGTATCAGTAAAACAGTTAACATTTTTCTTTTGAATATGAAGGCTGATTAGTGATTACTATTTTGAAATAAAGTTCTGCTGAAAAGTCATTGGTTAAAACTGTCATTAGGTTGAATGTGCATCTTTAAATCAAGAACTGCAAGATATGGAAGCCCGTGTGCGCCGGGAACAAAAAAAGTCACCAGAAGAGGCAAATCAAGTATTTCAGGTACAGACACAGACTACTGAGAAGAAAGTAGGCCATTTTGTAACTTAGTTAGAATATTACGTCACCTTAAGTTTCACATCTTCTGCAAGTTTTATAGTAAGTATAACATATTTAAAGAGTCAGTTTCCTTCTTGATTGATTGCTAAACCAATTCAAAGCACATTTTATATGCTGTATGTATGTAAATAGAGGACATATTTGCTATTTTTTATGCAAATAGTTGAACCGGGGCATGGCTAGCTCCTATAGGTCAAAGGCTTGTTGGGCCTTAGTCACATATCATGTGTGTTTGAACTCTTTTTATGGCAATTATGATATTATTAGTAATAATTAGTCATCTTTATGGAATTTTAACTATGCAAGTCTGATATATTAAGATGCAGGCATGGCAGGAAGAAGTGGAGCGTGCACGTCAGGGTCAGAGAGAAGCTGAAAACAAGCTATCTTCCTTGGAGGCAAATATTTTTGTTCTTATTTTTATTTTTTATTTTTTTAAATTATATCCTAATGAAGTTTATCAGAGATAATAATCTCCTGTCTTGCAGGTCAAGGTGTGCTTCCTATTATTCATTATATGTTTGGTTTCACTGTTTCAGGCTGAATTGCAAAAAATGAGAGTTGAAATGGCTGCAATGAAGAGGGATGCTGAGCATTACTCACGTCAGGTAATAATCCCGGTGTTTCTTTATGAATTTCCTCTCTTGTCAAATATGTTTAAAATTCAAATTCTCAAGTAGGATATAAGAATTAACAAAACCTTTTTTTTTAGTGGGCAGAGCTTAGACTTGATGGTCATAATGCTTCAGTTCTAGTGATATTAAGTTTCAAGTCATGTCCTAATGGGCTGCATCATTTTCTGTAGTTTTAGTGAAATAAGTGATCTTGTTATTAATTTTTCGGGAAAACTACCAGTAAGGTACACTTGATAAAAAAACAATTTCCCGTTAAGGGATAATCAATTAACGACTACTTATTAACCATCATATTAGTGGTTAATTGATAATTGTTTCTGAACTGGAAATATTTTTTACCATTAAATCCTTTTAGTAATTTTTAACCATGCATGAAAGAAAGTTTTTGAACATTGGTTCTTGGCACTTGATATATTAACTTTTAATCGAAGTGTACCTGTGAATTTGAATGGACTCAATTGCAGATATAAAGGTGCATCTTCTTTTTAATGGTATTATAGTGTCATCGAGGGCGAGCCTTGGAACAATGGTTAGGTTGCTCTGTAATCTGAAGGTCATGGGTTTGAGTTTGAGAAACAGCCTTTTTGCAAAATTGCAAGAGTAGGGCTACATAAAATTGACCCTTCCCCCTACCCTCATGCACTGGGATTTTCCCTATTAAAGAGTGTTATCTGATTTTTGTTAGAATGTGTAAGTTCAGTAGCTTAAATTAAAACTTAGTCGTCTAACTCCTTCAGAATATATTTATGGTTGATTATTGGATTCTCTAGATTGTTTAACCAAGCAAAAATAAAGTTGCATCTTCAAGTTTGAAATGGTATCATGATTTATTTGTAAAAGGGTAAGCATCATCATCCATGCATCTTCCCAGTCGTATTCTGTACATTTAATATCAATCAGATGTTACTATTGTTGAATTTTGTATGGAGGTATAGCTGTCTGCAACCAACATGAGAGGAGTGATGATAAGAATTTTAATATACAAATGCTACCAGCCTACCGAGCTTTTCTTGTATGGGTTTTGACATATAATACAGTTGAAATTAAGTTAGTACTTTCTAATGCGTGTATGTTTTGGTGCTGTGGTAATTTTGGAATACTACTTGTTCTAAGCATCATCATATTCTTGTAACAGGAGCATACAGAGTTAGAGAAACGCTATCGGGAACTGACTGACCTTTTGGTAATTTTGTCATGGTTAAATTTCATGCAATTACTTGTGATGTTCAATAAATTTATGCATCATCTTCATTTCAGTACTACAAACAAACACAATTAGAAACCATGGTCAGTGAAAAAGCTGCCGCAGAGTTTCAATTGGAAAAGGAAATTAAGCGTCTTCAAGAAGCACAGGTATATACTTAGGTTCCTGTGGCTGCTTGATTATTATTTTTGACTTCACCATGGATTTGACATCACTGTCATGTTGAACAGGCGGAGGCTGAAAGAAGCAGAGTTTCTCGTCGAGCATCATCATCTTGGGAAGATGAGACTGAAATAAAATCCCTAGAGTATGTTTCCTCTTGTTATTATATTAGCATCTATCTTATGTCTTTTATTGCATTTGATTGAAATGACCATAAACTTCAGCCTCAGTGGTCTTGTGCCCTGCCAGTAGGGAAGGAAGTTCTTGTAAACCCATTAGAATGCATTAATCTTTTGCAGAACTCATTTGCTTAGCCTCCCATGTTAAATCATATGGTGTCATTGTTGTGATCTTTTTATGACAACTCTATGTTAAATCACTCTACTACTCAGTTATGCTCATATATGCTAGTCTTTTACTCTCCAAAAGGTTGAGCCATCTCTGTTTTTCATTTCCAATTGTAGAGTTTGGAAAATGATCCTATAAAATAATAATTGCAGGCCGCTTCCTTTGTATCACCGTCATATGGTTGGTGCAAGTATTCAGGTATAACAGCCATAATGTTTCATGCCCTCTTCATTCTCCTTTTAAGCATTATTTTTTACTTTGTATTTGGCATGCCTCATGCAGTTGCAAAAAGCAGTGAAACTGTTGGATTCAGGGGCTGTGAGGGCCACAAGATTTCTCTGGCGTTATCCAACAGCTCGAGTTATTTTATTTTTCTATTTGGTGAGATCAGTTCGTTAGATGTTTAAAATGTCAAATAGCTGAGATGAATTGCCATGGAAGGTCTTGAATTCTTTGCTAACCGTGAGAAATTGCAACAGGTGTTTGTACATCTCTTCTTGATGTATCTCTTGCATCGGCTTCAGGTAAAGATACTCAGCTGATTGCAATACAGAATATGTGACAATTATTGATACATGCAGTCATGTTAACCCTAGCCCTATGGATTAGCTTATTGCAATCAAATCTTGTTGACTCTGGGTATATCTTTATCTCCAATGTAGGAACAAGCTGACAGTATGGCTGCTAGAGAAGTTGCAGAATCTATGGGACTTTCTAGCCAGAATTTACCGTGAATTATTTAAATATTCCTTTTGGGGCCCTATGTCAGGTGTTATCTTTTCCTGGCCATATATTTTTAAGTGTACATTACCGATGCAGCTGCTTAGGATGGCTTGATAATGGTTCAGCAAATTATTGAAGTATGCAAACCAAAACAGGAACTTACACACAGGTATCTTATGTCTCGGTTTGACCCTAGAGAAACTGCTGCAGGATGGAGTTCGGAATATTGGAATTTGCTTAGCTTAATGATTATTGAACAGGCGGCAGCATCTCTTAGTCATGTTTTCTTTTCTTTTTTCTTTTTTGTTTTTAACATTGAAAATGTATTTCTGGGTGGAAGAAACAAGGCTGTGGATACAAATTTCTTGTGATATATCCTTCTTTTTCTCTCTTATAATGGCAATTGCTAAATCTAAAGGCTATTATACCACACTAGCTTGTACGAGAAATATTTATACTTGCTACAGCGTATTATTTTGAATGCATAAAGAGTTAACCTTGAGAATCTGATTGCGATAATTATTTTGTGCTATATAGGATATTAAAATGGGGACTATCACAACGTGGCAAATATAACAATCTTTGTTTTGTTATATCTCCTATAATAGTCCGTGCCAGATCCGTTCTTCTATTTCATTCTTTCAAATAAAACAATAGAAGGAAACATTGTAATAAAATGGATGGATATATACTACTACTAAAGAAGAATTGAATTGCTTCGCATGTCTTTTCTGTTTTCGCTAAAAGCTCGATCTTTTTTTTTGTTTTTAATGTAAATGAAAAAAGAGAAGAATTAATATCATATTTGATATAAGTTTGCACACAAAAATCAGTTTCTTAATATACTCATACAGTCATACTTCGAATGTCTTTTTATAATTAGTAAAAGGATAATTCATCGACCCAAATAAACAAAAGGATGGTTCATCGGAATTTTGTTTTTTCAAATTAACAAATATTTAGAAATGAAGCAAATCAAGGAGTGTCTTTTTTAACATGAATCGTCTTTAATATCTTATTTTACAATTTTTGATATCTCGCTATTTGCCCCTTTTAAGGCTTTATTCCTCTTCGATGGCCGAATTGGCTAAGCTCCTTGCGTCAGTGTTAGCAGATAATCACCATTCACACCAACATATACAAGGCAATAAAACTAAGGAAAAGAAATCCTCAGCAGTATAATTATTGGGTTAAGATTTTTTTTTTTTTTTTCTTTTGCATGAAATATTACATTACCATAGATTGATGGATATTCAAATTGCTCTTATCCTTTAACAACTACTGTTTCCCTCGAGATATTAAGTAATCCACAAGTACATTGATGGAGCTCAACAGCTCATAGATTTCAGGGCAAGACAATGGGCGTATTAAATCAATTATTTCACCAAGCTACAAAGATATTGTTTTGTCGAATAGCAAGAAGAAACAGCACCAAGCTACAAAGATGTCACTTAATAACATCTTCAAGCCCATTGATTGTTACCAAGCACTATCAATAAGCAAATGTCTAGCACCTACAATACAATACCAGTGGTTTTATCCTCCCATAATCGAAACCAACAAAAATACTCAACTATCTTTTAGTTCACTTTGTTTTCTTCTTCGTTCACTTCATATTCCTCATCATCATCGTCTTCGTCCTCATCCTCATCATCAAGTCTTCTGCTTTGGGAGAGTTTGCTCAGCTCAATTCTACCTTCATCCCCCATGAAGTCAAGCCCAAAGTTTGTGTCTCGATGTTTAACCAGAAGCCAACGTAGCAGCCGGTCTTCCTTGTTTAGATAATGCAGCTCTTTGTTGATGTTGGGTGTAGCCATCATGCTCAGTTGCATCAGTTGCCCCTACATCCATAAAATATAGAAAAAATGGCAACACATTACATTACAACTGCATAATTTCCATTCAAACTTAAAGAAGGATATGTTTGCTTTTCTCTTTCACCAAAGGCACGCTCTCAAACTAAAAAAAGTTAACTAAAATTTCATCAGCAGCATGTGGAAAACAGCACATGTAGTAAACAGTTCACTGTTTGGATTTTTATTTCAAAGTGAATAGGATGTTCCAATTCACTTTTTTGAGCCACGTCCGGTGGAATAGTAATATTCATAATCTTTGTAGCATAAACCAACTTCAATAAAACACCAACTCAAACTAAGAGTTATAAGAAACATTTCTCCAAATTCTTTAACATACCACCAAAGCCATTTTTACATTGAACTATATTACATTAATTTGGTAACTTTTGTAGCATGACTCTGTCCATGACTAATACAACCCACATAACAAAAAACAGTTCAAGCACTATGATTTTGACTTAACAGAAAAGAAAGGAACAATTCACCTAAAATATAGTGGTTTGACCACACATTCACAAGTGCATTTTCATTATAACATGATGAGTAATCAATCTCAATCTCACCTGATAAAATCTGCCATCTAGCTTTTTTATACCATAGCCCAACTGAACTGTTCCAAAACTCTTAAGATCAGTGACAACCCCATTTCTTCTGTAGACATGTTTTCCCACCCTTGCAACTAAATCCATGAGGGATTCCTTCCTTGTATGGGGCTTAAACAGAAGCATGCAATCGTAAAGAGGCATCTTTACTCAATTCACTTAGCTACCTTTCTGCAACATATAACAATTAATCAGTAACGTTAAAAGGAATATTGCTAATATCTTCTTTCAAATATGAATGATCACACTATTGAACAAATGTTAGTTTATTCAGACCAAAATCATATACAAGTTTGAATGGGATAAGTTCTAAAAGTTCAATTTAATCATAAATCACACATCGAATCTTTCAAGGTATCATACTAAACGTTCAGCGATATTAACCAATCTAAGAATATTAAAGAAAGAAGAGGCACTAAAGGAGGTTTTAACCCAATACCTTCTTCTTAGTAAATTCAATTATAGAAGCCCTACCCTTAAAAAATTCTTGTATGCAAATTGGTACTCTAATATGCAAGTCTCCAGTCTTAATCACTCTTAACCACAATTTCATAAAGTGACACATGAGCTTCACTTATATAATCTCCCAAAAACCAAGATCCATATATTTTCTGCTTACTAGTAATTCAACAATTTTACGTTTACATTAAATTATTATTATTTTTTTTTTTTTGAATATTCCAATTGGTTCATCGTTTCGCGACTAGTTCGATTCGGAGCAAGTCCCGAGATTAAGGCTTTAAACTCCTTCCAAATATGCTCTCACCGCGCCAACTGAGCTACCATACAGTCATTTCGTCATTAATTTTTTTTGTTAAACTCAATAATATATATCAAACACTATCGCTCTCTTTACCTAGTACACAACATCATTAAACCATTCAAAAGCCTCAAAACGGTCCAATTCCTCGAGAAAGATTAATAACAAAGAAGTATAATATTATTAACAGAACTGTATGGAATTCTAACCAACACATTAAGATAGAGAAATAAGAATAAATCACATATTTATATAAATATAAGTATGTAAAAAAAAAAAAACATGATAAGAAGAACATACAAATAAAGCATATTCTTTGAATTACCAGATTTGGGATGACGCCCTGAAACATTCAACGATTCCGAAAATGAACGGAAAATGCGTACCTTCACCGGAAAACAGAGCGACGCCGGCGATGAGAAGCATGCATCAACCGCGGCAGTCGAGAAAGACAGAGAATAATTGAATAAGTGCCTTGGCTAGGGTAACAGTACTGAACCACCAAACGACGCAATTTCTCGAATTTTTTTTTTATAAAAAATAAAATATTATGAACCTTTATTAAAAAATACATATCTGTAAGATATTACTGAATATTAATTTAATTGATATATAATTATAAAAAAAAAATTGTATTTGAGATTTAGTTATAATTTATTGGTTTGCTTTTCCGCAATTACGGCAGAGAAGTTATCTGTAATAAATCTAATACGACGTTGTTTTGGAGCGAAAATCATAGTATTTTTATAATTTTAATTTATTTTAGGATTATTATAGTCTTTATAATTATAATTTTTTAATTTTTCAATCACAAAATGATATCATTTTGGAAGTAAATGCGAATAACTTATCTGTGTAGAAATATTTTTAAGTAATTTTATATATAAATAATTTCAATGTTTCAATAAGGTGGAAATCTTATAATATTTATTTATAATGTTTAATAGATTTATAAACAAAATTTATGTGACATAGACTAAATATGCAAACTTATTATAGTTAGAAATTAAATGATATTTATATACAAAAAAGAAAAAGAAATTAAATGATATTTTATCGTGGCACTTTATTTTAACTTGTCACATTTTTTTTTAAAATATTAGTTCTTAAATTACATATTTATAAATATTTAATTTGTCAAAAAATAATATATACTTACAAATATAATATAATATAAATTAATAATAAAATTGACTGAATTCATATTTCACAAAAAAAATTATTAATTAGTGTAAGAGTGAAGACATAAATACATATATTTTTTGAAAAAATATATTTTTACCAATTTAGGAAAAAGAATGGCATTCCTTCCAAATTAATATATATATTTTTTGGATTTGGTGTTTGTCATTTTAAATAACATAAGTTATGTCATTTTAAGAAAGAGATATATACAAAAAAATGGAAATCATGGGAGAGAAAAAATGAGTGATTTTTTTAATTTATAATTTAAATAAAAAAAATTATTTTGTGTCTATCTCTCTTTTAAAATGACATAACTTTATGTTGTTTAAAATGATAAGTATTTTTCCCATTTTTTTTTGTAAAACCATGGGTTTGAATTTTATTTTTTTAAAAAATAATTTTATTTCTCATACACATTGTCATGTGTACGTCTCATATTTTCTTTTTTTTTCTCTTCAGAATAGGTTAATATGTGTTTCATATATTTTTATGTGAGTATAAATTTATCTCCTATAATATGATAAACATTAAATCTTTTATGATATCCAATCTTTTTTATTAATAATTTTAAAAATGTTAATACCATTAAAATTAAAAAATCTAACAAATTTTTTTTAAACATGTTATTTGAAATAAAAATAATTTAATCGTTTATGTAATTTATTTATTTAATTTGTCACTCTCACCGTCTCACGTGACCTTTCAATGTTAAACGAGATGATATACAAGCAACAATTTTTTTTTAAAAAAAACAGTTTCGCCTCCCTGGGAAAGCGTGCTAGTTACGATTTACGAAATCATCGACAAGTGAAAATAATTGTCATAGTGATGTGAGACTGTGTTGCAGTGAAAGCTGCAAATTGCTTTTCTTATTTTTTTACTCTCTCCCTCTCTCACTTTATTTGAAACTAGTTGTTCAGTGTTTTCTCTCTCTCTCTTTCATTCTTCTTCTTCTTCTCGTTGTGTTGGTTATGGCGGAGCAGCAAGTAGCCCTTCCACCTTCCGTTGAGGGTCTGATAGAGAGGATCTGCAAGAAGCAGAACCAACCCTCACCGGACTCCAATGTGAGGCGACAACTGGCCGCGATCGGAGAGCAACAAGCACTTCACATTCTCGATATAATCTCCAAACAAACAATCCGAACCACTCTTAGCTTCTTCATTCTCGGCTTGATCAAACGCTCTTCACTCAATTCCACGCGCCCTAATCAAGGTGAACAAGAACAACCTCTTAAACCTTTCTACTCAGTTAATTAATTGATTGAATATTATAGCATATGCTTTGTCCTACTCTAGCTGTTAAGCTGTTGAGTAGTTAACAGTTTGCGTTGAGTTTGTTACGAATCTGTTGAGAGTCTGTTAGAGTTAGTTTGTTCAGCTAACTTTCTGTTGAGAGTTTGTTACAAATCTGTTGAGAGTCTGTTACAGTTAGTTTAGTCACTGCACGCTCACCAGTGAGCACGGCGTTGGTGGCGTTGGGAGAATTGGAGTTCAGAAAGGCCTTTCTTCTGTTGAATTATATCGGAGAGTAAGATAACAACTGCATCTTGCTTTTTTAATTTTTTTTAATTTTTTTTGTGTGTGTTGTTTTTGTGTGTGTGAGTGGTGCTGTGCTTGAAGCTGTGGTTTTCTTCGCACAATTACAGAGAGAGTCTTGAAAACGTCATCACTGCAGAATATATTAGAAGTCTGAAGGAGTTGCCGATGGTAAGTTTCGAGAGAGAAGTATGGGAAGCTGTGGGGAAAAAGTACAACCGTGAAAGTGATCGACAACGGGTAAACATCATGTCATCATCTTTCTCTCTCTTTTTTTTTTTTTTTTTTTATAGTTTGAGTGGTTTCAATTATCTTCGTTAATGCTATTCGGCTACAGCTAGGATGTGTATGGATTGAACCGAACCGAATTTTTTGAAAAACTGAACCTAATTGGTTTAAATGGTTCGGTTTAAAACTGGTTCGGTTCGGAAGTTGTTCAGTTTGGTTGGAAACGGTTCGGTTCGAAACCGGTTCGGGTCGATCCTATTTCGAAAAGAAAATTAAAAATTTGAAAAATAAATTTATGAAAATCAATTTGGTTTGGTTTGAAAACGGTTTAGTTCGGTTCGGTTCGAAAACAATTCGGAAACGGTTCGGTTCAAAATGGTTCGGTTCTTAAACTGGTTCTAAAAATCGGTTCGGTTCATGAACTGCTTCTTTAAAAACCAGTTCGGTTCATGAACTGGTTCTTTAAAAACCGGTTCAGTTCATGAACTGGTTTTTAAAAACCGGTTATTTTAGGAGCGGTTCGGTTCATGGTTCGGTTCAGTTTTTTTGGTTATTTTGCACACCCTAACTGCAGCCTCACTGTGATCGAAAGATAGATCATGAACCAACACACAAATAAAAGCAAACAGGGTGATGAGCAATCGAATTGTTTTTGGGTTTGATGTTTCTTTGTGTTTTAGGAGATAAAATTATCTTCTAAAGAATAGTACAAGAGGCGATAAACTATGTAACTTAAATCTAACTAAGTCAGTAACTAAATGAAGATGTAATCCACTGTGACGTATATACAATACTCCCACAGTAAAATATACACCCACAGTAAAACAGTAAAATATACTGAGGTAAAAAGGGACTATTTCATGCAGCTTTAAATATCTTGTGTCATTAATTATTGCTTGCTTACTAATATTAACTTAGGTTTCTTCAGTATCTCCAATGGGATTCTGGCATGGCACATACATATCAGTGCTATATTTCTCCTGATGGGAAATTAAGGTTCAAGGTTTGTATGTTTCTCTCTTCCTTTGGATTTTTGTACTCTGAATTTTTTATCTTTGTGATTGTGACTATCTCACTGTCCAATAGCTTGGATGCTATGAAGTCTCCAATTTGTATAGCATTAATGCATTAGAATTATGTTACGGAATCAATAAAGTGTGATCAGATTGTTGTATGGTCATTATTTTATTACATTTTTCGGATTTGAATGTATGACAAATATGGCTTATTTCATTGCCTCTTTGTTTGAATTATAATACAGGGCCCTATTTTACAAAGCACACGAACTCACCTGCAAAAATCTCTTGGTGATGATAATGTTTTGGTTGTTAAATTTGCTGAGGAGGGGAGTGTGAGGAATTTAAGGACCACTGCTCAAGAAGCTTATGCTCTCTACGGGAAGTTTGGAAAAGAAGGGATTCGTGTTGGTCTTCGTTTGTATCGCTATTTTGGTAATATTATTCCTTAATTGTCTTACTTTTTTTTTTTTTTTTCCTTTTTAAGATTTCTACAATCCTGAAGCCAGTGTATTTTTTATTCAATTAAGATGTAAAAGTCTGGGAAATTTGCAGTTTCATTTTTTCTGTGCTACATATGATGTAGGCTACAAGTTTACAACCTGATGATGTGCTTTTATATCTGTTTTTCTCCCATGTTTTGTAAATCATTCTACTATTCCGATTTATTTGTAGTCTTACAGTTACACTATAATATTATTATATTTTACGTATATCAAATTTCTGAAATTTCCCTTGCTCAATAATATTCTTTTATGTATGTCAGACTTATAATTGCCTTGAAGTG
The DNA here is from genome assembly GCF_033153095.1 of Gastrolobium bilobum. Taxonomy (NCBI): domain Eukaryota; kingdom Viridiplantae; phylum Streptophyta; class Magnoliopsida; order Fabales; family Fabaceae; genus Gastrolobium; species Gastrolobium bilobum. The sequence continues at coordinate 25,323 of NW_026895403.1, forward strand.
TGTGATTAACAAACAAATGTGTTTCTTTGCTTCTTATTATCCATGTGTTTATATTGTCCTGTGCAGCAGTTAATAAATGGCAATATGTGGATTTGGTATGTTGGTCCTTGCATTTTTTTTTTCCTAGATCCTATATTTGTTTCTTATTATATGTTTATGATTTGGTGGTTGCCCGCCCCTCATGCACAAAGCCAAGGTTTTTACTTGTGGTGGTAGAAGTGCTTGCGTTGTGGCATTGTAGGCTAATGCAGCCGTTGCGGTCCACAATTGCTGGAAGTTGCAGTTGCGGTAACCACCATAATTGAGATGTTGTGGCCACATCAGGTGATGCTGACCGACATTTGAAAACTTGCACAATGCTTTGTTTTTTGGGTATAATGGAGGTGCAACTGCAAACACTTGAGTAGAGGTGGGGCAATAGGTAGCCTCGTGTAGGACATTATACCACAGTCCTAGAGACTGAGGTCAATGGGTTTCGAGCTCAGTGACTGCAGAAAGCATTCTTAAATCATTGCACTTGTCATATGTCTGATGCTGTCTCTTGTGTTGTTTGTGAAACCTCTAGTGATTGACATACATGTTTCTAAATTTTTTACCAATTGAACAGTTTTTAAAGATAGTGGAAAGGAAGAGAAGAAGAAGGACCCAACATCTTCCTCTGTGAAATGTTATTTTGTTAGGATGGAATCTTGCAACTCTGCAGACGAGAGGGCATTTTACATTTTGTCAAATAAGACAATGTATGCAGCTAGATCTATATTCATGCATGCTCACACGTTACCCAATGTGGACAAGTTTATGGCTAGGTATTATACATATGCAAATACTGTCTTTTAGAGTTCCATCTTTTTACTCTTCCTCCACCTAATCAAAATAGATTTGATCCAAGGTACTAACCTCATAGATATTCAGGTTCTCTCTCATTCTTTCAAAGACTTTAAAACTCAACATTGACTTGGCAACTGTGAATGTCCAAAAAATACAAGATATATATTGCCGGGTATAGCCATTTTTTTTGTCACCTTAAAGGGTTTTATAATTTATGGTCATGCTTGTACCAAATTATTTTGTTTTGTTTCGTTTGTTTTCTTGTTGTGAGTTTAGGATGAAAATGGCAATATTATGTATAAAAATGAGCAACCACGTATTCACACGGATGGAACTGGGTTCATCTCAGAAGACTTAGCGATGCTCTGCCCTAACAATGTGTCAAGTGGAAGGAACTTAAAGAATAAATACATTAAGGTCTCTTTTTTCTTTTCAACCTGTTATTGTACTATAATTTTTCTTTTCAATTAACTTCGTTTGTTTATCAATCAGTGGTCATGTGCTAAGAATCCAACTTACGGAATAAACTTATTTTGAATCAACTATTTTTTTTTTTTATCATCATTGGCTATTTAACTTCATCCATCATAACTATTCATCTGGTGGTCCTTTTCTTTTTCTAACAAATAATTTTCTTGATTCATGCATCAATACTAATTTTTTGGAGGGATAAAGCTTGAGTTTTACCTTTTATAGTTTATACGCTTTCCATTTATGCTTTCTTCTTTTCCCAGTGATTCTAATGTGAGACAAAGGATATGGATGGAAAATTGTAGATAAATGTTGATAACCATGTGCTCGTATAAAATTTGTAGAGTCCGAAGTTGAGGATTGGAAGAGAAAAGTTTTCGTTTTATGTTCCTTTGTGTTGGCGTGTGATTGCTCATAATCAACTCTTCTATAAGAGTAAAATTTCTTCCAATGGAAGAAAGTAACAGGAGAAAAGAAAAGTGAGAGAATGTATCAAAATGTTTCAATTATAAAACCCTTTGGATAATTTTTGCCAATTAATAAACAACTTTATTTTTTCTTCATTGCCTGAATTTTCTCATATTCTGCTTTTGCCTTTGTTATTGCTACATTTCTCTCAATATCTTAAATTCTAACTCTTGTGTGCTCATATGTATTCCAAATTGTTTTATGATCTAGTCCCTTCTTTCTTTGATTATTCTGTGCTTTTCTACTGCCTTTGAACTTAGGAAATTTCCAATCCGGTTGAACTTGAGGATACGAGTAAGGCAATGGGAGCAGCAGAGCTGAGCACACATCAGCCGGTAGATGCTTTGTTTTTCTTCTACCAATTTTCATATTGCAGTGACATGTTTTGTGTGTGTGTGTGTAATATGCATGGATATTGTTCTAGTATTACTAATCCTTTTTCCTCCTACCATCAAGCCTTTGCTGATTCAGTGCCGTATCTTTCACATGGGTAGTGCAATTAAGGGAACTCTTTTGGTTAACAGAAAGGTATATTTTTGACAGACTCGTGTGGTCTAAAAAATTGATTGTCTTCAGTATATTTTGCGATGTACATTATAGAACACCTTGTTTGTTTAAGTTTTTTTTAAGTGCTTTTTAAAATTTTCGTGGTTGATATGTTAATAGTAATTGTGTATATCATCAATGTTTTGTACTTTCTGGTCTTTCAATCATTGTTGTTAAAACGTTGTTCCAACAAGTAGAAACGTCTGTTTCTACCTTTTTTGGTCAAAAAAGGTTCTCAAACTAAGGTAGAAACGGAATTTGGGTTGAAATGCCGAGTTAATTCGGTTGACTCGACGAGTTTCGAGTTGACTCAGTATTGAAAACAAAATGGAGGGTAACCATTGCAAAGGTGATCTGAAGGGTCAGATCTGATGAGGCGGGGAGAGAGAAAAGCGAAGGCGATGAAGAAGGAGAAGAAGAGCTTCATCGCCAATACCTTCGCCATTGTTGGTTGTTACTCCAAGCCAAACCAAAACGCTAAGAGAAGAAGGGTCAAAGAAAGAGTAATGCTGAAGCAGTAACCTATTGGCTAAACAGAAAGAAGAACGAACACAAGGATTGCGAGAAAATACTATTCCTTTTTTCTTAATTTTATTTAACCAAAAACAACTGAATTACAATAGGGTTCTCCAAGTCTTAAATAATCATGTGCAGTCAAATGAGATAACGCACAATCAAACATAATCTAAAATAACAAAAAGGAAATAACTAGCAATTATTAAAAATCATTAAATAAAGAAATAAATTATGGAAAAGTCCAATCCAAGCGAGTCAGCTTGGGTGCATCAAAGAGAGAGAGAGAGAAGAGCGACGAAGAAGAAAGTAATGTTAAGTGTTAATAAAACGGAACAAAGAAGAAGATTGTGAGTGAAGTGATATAAACTCACCGCCACACTCTAATGTTTGATGTTTCACCTAAAGCTATTCCCTCCCTCTCTTTTTTTTATATTATTTATCATTTTGATAAATCAATGCTTTAACTGTTTATTAGCTTGTTGCACTATATAAAGATAAAGTAGATCTACTGGTAAGAAATTATGAGTTTAATGGTTGATCTCGAATTCAAATTTTCTTGTTAGAAAATTTTTTGTCGCTAATGTAATTTTATCGAAGATAAAATAGATCTACTGGTAAGAAATTATGAATTTAATGGTTGATCCCGAATTCAAATTTTCTTGTTAGAAAATTTTTTGTCGCTAATGTAATTTTATCTGGTTTTAATCAAACTAGTGAAGTAATTAATAAATCTATGAATAATATAAAAATATATGTAATATGATTTTTTGTGCATAGTTCAAAAATATAATATAATATAATATAATATATATATATATATATATATATATATATATATATATATATATATATATATGAGGGAGAATATTTTGACTACCAAAAGTGTCCACTACCACCTTACTACCTATCAAATCACCATTGGATCAAAGAGAGAGAATGTTAAAAAGTTTTTGAAGAGAGAGAAAATGTTAATCCAATGATGATTAGATAGGTAGTAAGGTGGTAGTGAAAACTTTTGGTAGTCAAAATATCCTCCCTGTATATATATATATATATATATATATATATATACGAAAAATCCAAAATCCAGTCACTGGACTGTTCAGTGAGTGAATTTTGACTATATTCTCCCGCGAGAATATAGTGCAAAAACATTACAATGGTGTTCTGCAGGTATTCTCCCGGGAGAACATAGGAAAAATTTTTTATGCACTATATTCTCGCGGGAGAATATAGTGCACTGGACCTAATTTACATCAAGTCACTTGATACTCACTAAACCCATATATATATATATATATATATATATATGAACATGAACATGTAATGATAAATTTTTTTATATATATTCTTAGTCATTAATCTACTTAAATTTAATAACTCATATAATTAATACATTAAAATCATTCTATATAAATTAAAACAACGATTAAAATTGACATTCTTATAAAATAAACATGTTGGTGTGTTTTGTTTTTATATATGTTGAATATATTTTTTTTTACGTAGTAAACTCTTACATTACATTTAGGTTTTACGATTTTACGTTTCTGCTCACCCCTACCATTTTTGGATAGACTCTACGTTTTAACAACATTGCTTTCAATGCTTTCATCCCAATGATTTCCGCAGGTGTACACTGGTTCTCACTGATTAATTGGAACTTGGAGTTTTGCATGACAAAATGGATAAGATAGACAACACGTTTAAGAAATATTCTTAGCAATATAATTTGGTGGACACAGAGGGCATTATATGAAATATTTCATTGAAGTTTTGTGCATATTGGTCTTATAGCTGTCCAATAGAATTTTCCTCTAAGTTTGAGAGGTAGCTTGCTGTCACAAGTATTGCCTACAACATTTGTCCATCTTGAGAGTTAATAATTGGGCAAATTCACCATTTTGTTTTTCACTTTTTTTAAGCTTGTGGTTCTTTTATTTATTTTCTTACTTATCCATACTGCTTGTGATTCTGATTTTGTATTTTTGAATCTTGCAGCTTCCTCCGAGGACAATACAGGTCCGGCCTTCAATGATTAAGGTTGAGACAGACTCAAGCCTTCAGAATATTCAAAGCATAAATTCAATGGAGGTAGTAGCGACAAGGTATTTCACTTTTACATTTCAACAGGGCTGATATTGTGAACTCATGCTGCTAATATGTTGCTTGGGCTTGTTCCAATAAATTGATCATACTTGTTGACATGATGAATTCTATATATGTCTATTATTGAATATTGAAGGGTGCAGACATACCAAACGAGTTTATCTATTTTTATTTTACACTTCATAATATCTGTATGTGAACCTTATATTTTCGATGATTTTAAAAGCTTAATCTGATAGGATATGTGTCCACTTACGTAATATTGCTGACATGATAACAAATCTGCCTTCCACAAATGGTATGCTTTATCAGGATGCATCACATTAGCTCTGGACTAGACCAACGGGCACATACAGTTGCTTTGACACCTTCATATTTGGGTTTCACCGTGCAGGGATGAATTGCTTGTGCCCATTGGTCTGGTGCACAACTGACATGGTGTACCCTGTCGAAGCAAGAACTGAAGAGTAAAATGTTTGGAAGGCACTTATATTCATATGTCTCATCTGGAGGAAAATTTATGGTTCTTGTGATGTATTCATTTCTTCTATTCATATAATTTATTATGGATAATCATATGCTGATTCTATCTTGCCTAACCAACTTGCCTAATGTTTGAAGCTGTTAGGAGCTGGACCTATCCTTTTGTATTCATGAGTAGCAACTTTTTTTTTGTATCTTTTGAAAAGCAATCTGATATGAAGCCTGCATGTTTCAGCAACAAGTCAAATAGAACATTTTTATCTAAGAATCTGATTGCACTTCTAAGCTATGGAGGAGTGCCAAATGAATACTTCACGGACGTGCTTAGGAGTAATTTGGAAGATACAGAACATGTTTTCTCGAACAAGCGTGTTGCACTCAAAGGTAGTTTCTCATACATATCTAAGCGTGTTCTACTACCTAAAATATGTGGGAATCGGGAATCCCCCTCAGTATTTTTCAATTGTTGGTTAACTTGCAGCTTCTGTCAACCATGGTGAGATGGATGAATACAATGCAGCAGGAATGATTTTATGTGGAATTCCTCTTGATGAGCCATTTTTGCTGTATCATCTGTCTATACTTGCAAAGGAGGAAAAGAAGAGGCTTAGAGGAGGGAGGCTTTATGTACCTGAATGTTTTTATTTAATGGGGACTGTTGATCCCACCGGATGCCTAGAAAAGAATGAAGTTTGTATAATTCTGTAAGCATGAATCTCCTAATTTTCCTGATCAATTAATCTTTTATAAAAAAATTAAAAATTAAAAATATTCATGTTAGATGTGTTTTATCTACAAGCAGAATATCTGATGACAAGTATCTCCCACATAAGTTGCTACAGCTGTATTGTTTTTTTTCATCTTCACCCTTAAAATGGAGTGCATTGTTTAATCTCTGAATGGAATGGTATATTGATTTTTATTAAACTTAAGGGTTTAAAAATAATAAGCTTTTGCCATTTGTGTTGGCAATTTGTTTACTTTTGCAATGCTTGTCGTGTATATTCAACAAAAATATCATAAACGCTTTCATTCTTCAGTAGTTATGATTTGATTATAGTATGTCTCTTGATAAGATTAGTGTTGTTCTTCGAGAATTTGTATAATCGGTGTAATTTTTATTATTGTTTTATCTAAGACATGTTAGCTATCTGCTATGGATTCTTACTATATATCATCATATGTTCTTTTCCGTTAGGAAGTTGAATTTTTGTATCTGTCGTGTCTACCTTTTTAATTGTGTTGTTATGATGTTAATGCCAAATATAGAAGTCTACCTTTAGCCTAGGAGAGAGGGTGGGCGTAATCACTCATCTTAATGGTATTCAATATTGATAAGCAAAGACAAAATGCTATGATCATAGGTTCATAGTTGACGCACCAGTGGGTTTTTGTTATGCGAATTATGTTTGCAACATAATCATGTTTGTGCTGATTGTTTCATTCCTTTGTAGTGAAAATGGGCAAATTACCGGGGATGTGCTGGTTTATCGAAATCCCGGTTTACATTTTGGGGACGTTCACATACTGCACGCCAGATATGTGGAGGAATTAGAATCTTTTGTTGGCCATAGCAAATATGCAATTTTTTTCCCATGTGTTGGACCTCGCTCTGTGGCAGATGAGATAAGTGGAGGTGATTTTGATGGTGACTTGTACTGGGTTTCAAAAAATCCTCAGGTTTCAATTTCCCTTCAGAAGCCTTCTGTATTTTCTTGCTAGTTCTATTCGTATTGAAGTAATTGTATTTTTTCAGTGTTTTAGTTTTTAATTAAATGTTAACTGTTGCACTTTCCATTTTTCTTTTTAGTTTGTAATTCAACACAATTGTTTGTATGGCTTATAATAAAATTTGAACAGCTGGGGCTTTTTGCTTGTTACGTCAATTTTCATTTGTCATTTAGTTAATAAATATTGCTTCAGACTAGATTGGTGCTCGATTGGATCATTCCTAGTAATATTGTACTCTACAATCTTGATAGCAGTATTTTTTTATGCACTGCTCTTTGCTCATTATGCTACTGTAAGTAACAGTTGTGGGGCAAAACGACACAGATTGGCTTCTGATACTGAAACAGTTAAAAACATGCCATGAGCAGATTGTAGTTAGTTAAAGAGGGAACCGTAGAGTAGTTACTTCCTGAGGCAATTCTTAGTTTTGAATTAGATTTTTTACCTTAATTTTTTTGTATTTTTTAAACTGGAAGATGAGAATATTTGTAGAGTTCTATAGCTCATATTAAAGATGTGTTACAGAAATCAAATCACATGCATATGATAAGCGCCTCTTATATTACTTGATGAGCTATATCATTCCAAAAGCTTAGGTTGCTGAGTGAAAGAACATGAATAGTTTTATATCTAACACGTCTCTTCATGTAAAAAACACTTGGGCTTAAAGCACAAGCAATGTACAGCCCAACCTTATCTTGCGCTAAATTTTAGCTTTTGTTTAGAAAAAATGGGGACAGTTAAATGTAAAAGAATACGTTGTGTATTGATCTGTGTCAGGGAGTTACAATATATAGAGACCCTAATGGGCTTAAGTGTAAGGCCCAAACCTAATCCTAATACAGTCAGAATACAGTCAGACTATTTACGGATAAGACAGAATCCAATCATATCTAATCATATCTAATCATATCATATCTAATATTCTAACACTCCCCCTCAAGCTGGTGCGTATATATTATGAGCACCAAGCTTGTTACAAATGTATTCAACCTGAGGACCTCTAAGAGCTTTAGTGAAAACATCTACTAGTTGATTAGACGAGTTGACAAAAGCTGTCTTGATTTCTCCTGACTGAATCTTTTCCCGAATGAAGTGACAATCAATCTCTATATGTTTGGTCCTCTCATGAAAAACAGGATTAGAGGATATATGTAGCGCAGCTTGATTATCACAGATGAGTGTCATGGGTTGTTTCTGTTCACAAAGATGAAGCTCCTGAATCAACTGTTTTAACCAGATCAACTCACAGGTAGTATTTGCCATTGCACGATACTCAGCTTCTGCACTAGATCGGGAAACAACAGGTTGTTTCTTGCTTTTCCATGAGATTAAGTTTCCTCCGAAGAAGACACAATAACCAGAAGTAGAGCGTCTGTCCGAGGGTGATCCTGCCTAATCGGCATCTGAGTAACCACAAATTTCTGTATTTCCCTGATCCGAATACCACAAACCTTTTCCTGGTGCTCCTTTGATGTATCGGAGGATCCTCACAGCAGCATCCCAATGTGAATCACAAGGGGAATCAAGGAACTGACTAGCCGTACTGACAGCGAAAGAAATATCTGGCCTAGTCACAGTAAGATAATTGAGCTTCCCAATCAGCCTTCGATAACGTCCAGGATCAGATAACGGCTCCCCTTGTCTGGGCAATAACTTAACATTAGGATCCATGGGTGTATCAACTGGTTTACACCCCAACATACCAGTCTCTTCTAGGATATCCAAGGCATACTTCCTTTGACAGATAGAAATGCCCTGTCTAGATTGCGCCACCTCAATTCCCAAGAAGTAACGTAGCTTCCCAAGGTCCTTTGTTTGAAATGCACTGAATAAATGTTGTTTTAACTGACGGATTCCGTCTTGATCACTTCCGGTGATGATGATGTCATCAACATAGACTAACAAATAGATGCACTTGTTAGGAGATGTAATCCTATAGAATACAGAATGGTCAACTTTACTGCGAATTAGGCCAAACGCCTGTACAACAGAACTAAAGCGACTGAACCATGCTCGAGGAGACTGCTTGAGACCATATAAGGATTTTCGAAGACGACATACCTTCCCAGACTCCCCCTGAGCAACAAAACCAGGTGGTTGCTCCATGTAAACTTCTTCTTGTAAATCACCATGAAGAAAGGCATTTTTGATGTCAAGTTGAAGGAGTGGCCAGTGACGAACAGCAGCAAGGGCAAGAAATAGGCGGACGGACGCCATCTTAACGACTGGAGATAATGTATCGCTATAATCAAGACCAAATATTTGAGTAAAACCCTTGGCAACTAGGCGTGCCTTGAGACGATCAACATGGCCATCAGGTCCAACTTTCACAGTAAACACCCAGCGACAACCAACTAGAGACTTCTCTGGAGGAGCAGAAACAAGGTCCAAGTGCCATTGGTATGAAGTGCGGTCATCTCATCAAGCATCGCTTGGCGCCATCCTGGATGGCAAAGTGCTTCACCTGTGGTCTTAGGAATAGAAACAGAAGAAAGACTAGAAACAAAGGTGAAATGAGGAGGAGAAAGACGATCATAGCTCAAGAAGGTATAAAGAGGATAAGGGTTACGAGTAGTACGTGTACCTTTTCTTTGAGCAATGGGAAGAGCCTCTGGTGAAGGATCCGGAGGAGAAGAATCAACTGCAGGGGGCAATGAGTCAGCAGGGGTCGAGTCGACTGGAGGTACTATGTTACGACGCTGATAAGTGAGAAGTGGACGGTTCTCAGGTACTGGAGCAATAGGTGATTGCTTATCTGGAGTAGAAGCACCTGCATCTGGCAAAGACAAGTCAAGAAAAGGAACAGGAAGAACATGATCAACCTGTGACAATGGAGATGGGATAGAATTAAAGGGTTGTTGATCAAGAAATGTGACATCAGCGGAAACTAAGTAACGCTTGAGATCAGGAGAGTAACAGCGATAACCCTTTTGAAGACGAGAATAACCCAGAAAAATGCATTTAAAGGCTTTGGATGTTAACTTATCCTTACCAGAAGTGAGATCATGAACAAAACAGGTACAACCAAAAACATGTGGGGATAGAGGAAAGAGAGGAACATCCGGAAACAATAACTTATGAGGAATATCATTATTAAGCACAGATGAAGGCATGCGGTTGATGAGAAAGCAAGAAGCAAGGACTGCATCAGCCCAGAAGTGAAGAGGAACATGCATGTGAATAAGAAGAGTCCTGGCAATCTCAATGAGATGTCTATTCTTACGTTCAGCTACTCCATTTTGTTGTGGAGTGTGAGGACAAGTGGTTTGGTGTAAAGTACCCTGTGTGGCTAGGAAATGAGAAAAGTCAACAGAAACATATTCCTTAGCATTATCACTACGTAAAATACGAATAGAAGCACCAAATTGAGTATGAATTTCAGCAGAAAACCTTTGATAAATAGAAAACAACTCAGAACGGTTTTTCATTAAATAAATCCAAGTACAACGGGAGAAATCATCAATAAAGGTAACAAAATACCGAAACCCTAAAACAGACACACTTCGACTAGGACCCCAAACATCTGAATGAATAATTGAAAAAGGAGCATCAACTCGCTTATTGACACGATTAGCAAAGGAGGAGCGGATGTGCTTTCCTTGCTGACATGACTGACAATCTAAAGTTTGAAGACCGGATAAAAGAGGAACCATCTTCTGCAATTTCGCAAGACTAGGATGCCCAAGACGACTGTGGATGAGTTGTGGAGATTCTGTGAGAGAACAAGCAACTGAAGGACTCGGCACATCAAGGTAGAACAGACCCCGTGACTCACGGCCCACTCCAATCATTTTCCCTGTACCCGGGTCCTGCACAGAAACAGATTGGTTTGAGAATGTGACAATACAATTAAGAGAATTGATCAATTTACTAACAGATATTAAGTTATAAGGGATGTGAGGAATGTAATAGACAGATGTCAAGGTCAATGAGGAGGTTGGACAGATTTGTCCAATCCCATGAACGGGGGCCTTAGTTCCATCAGCAAGAGTAAAAGAGGGTAAATTTTCAGAATATGTAAGGGAAGAAAAGAGTTCCTTATTACCACAGAGGTGATCAGTAGCACCTGAGTCAAATATCCAAGGACCAAGTGATGCAGAATGAGAAACACAAGCAACAGGATTACCAGTTTCTGAAGCGGAGGCCTGAGATTGAGGAGAGGACTTCCTGAGAAGGGCCTGGAATGCTACATATTCTTCAGAGGAGAGAGAGACTGTACCATTTGAAGCAGTATCCGATTGAGCTATATTAGCAACAAAAGAAGGTCGCATGTGAGGATACTTTGTGTAGCAGCGTTCCTCATAATGACCAAGTTGCTGACAGTAATGACAACGAGGTCGCTGACCACGTCCGACTGGACCTCCTGGGCCTCTACCACGGCCTTCTGGGCCTCTACCACGACCACGTCCACCTCCAATATTCCCGCGAAAATCAGTACGGGAAACTAGAGCAGTAGAATCAACAGCAGAAGACGATGCAGGAGCAGATTTCTTATTCAAATTCAGAAGACGCTGATACGTCATGGATAGATCAGGCTCCCCACTAGCCAAGATAGTATCACGAACATTATCATATTCTTCGGGAAGGCCAGAAAGTGTGGCAACCATAAAGAGACGTTCCACCTGTTTCCGATATGCAGTAGCATCAGTAGGGTAAGGCAACATATCCAAATATGCCTGCATCAAAGAGCGACTCCTGCCAATATATGTCTCCATCTGAATGTCAGATGATTTGCTCAATTCCATAAACTGGGAGATGATGAAGTAGAGTTGCTGAACATCATTAGTGTAGAGGTTTTTTGCTTCCTCCCATACTTCAGTACAAGTTTGAAAGGAATAAAAGATATTCAAGACGATCGGATCAATGGATTGCCAGAGGATACTCAGAAGCTGGTTGTCAATCTTTTCCCAATCAGACTTGTCCTCCTTAGGGACATCAGTAGACTTAGTTGTGAGATGGTTCCCATATCCTTCTCCAAAGAACCAAACTCGAACAGAGGTGGCCCAGTTCTTGTAATTAACAGATCCCTTCAATTTTGAAGAGGTAATGGACCCAATATTGGTAGAGATGATATTGGGAGAATTTCTCACGGGAGGAGATGGAGACTTGACCTCCGAATGAATTGGAGGGTTTGCTGCCATAGTATTAAATCACAAAGATACAAACCGAATAAAGAGAAACGAACCTGATCACCAATCAAGAAGAGGTGCGCACAAAAAGTCAGACCCACAAAGAACCAACCACAGATCCAGAAAGAGGAGGAGAAGACGAGCTTCTCTGTGCAAGACCGGCCGAAAAAAGCTGCCGGAATAGTGCTCACGCGCTGGCAGAAGGTGGCGCGTGAAGCCCACGCGCAGAGAAGACTGGAGGCGCGTGACAACTTCGATGGTGGGCTGAACTTCCACAGAGCAGGTCGCCGAGAGGAGAGGGTTCTGTTCGCGTTCGTTCCAGACTGAAAACTCGCCGGAAAAGTACTCCGGCAGCCTGAACAGTGGCTGACGGTGGCTGATGGTGGCTCCGATGACTGTTTGGGGATGTGGACATGTGCAGAAGATGCCTGGAGAGGACTTACAGCCCTTGATGTCTTGTCGGAAGGACGCACGGCAAAGAAAAGATGACTCCTAAGCAGTGGGCTTAGGTTTTAAAGCGAAGAACAAGATTTCTAAGCGGAAGCGAGGGTTCCCAGAACGAAATAGCTCTGGTACCAAGTTAAATGTAAAAGAATACGTTGTGTATTGATCTGTGTCAGGGAGTTACAATATATAGAGACCCTAATGGGCTTAAGTGTAAGGTCCAAACCTAATCCTAATACAGTCAGAATACAGTCAGACTATTTACGGATAAGACAGAACCCAATCATATCTAATCATATCTAATCATATCATATCTAATATTCTAACAGGGACAATAGGGATTGAACTGCCAACCTTATCTCGCGCTAAATTTTAGCTTTTATTTAGAAGAATGGGGACAATAAGGATTGAACTCAAGATCATATTGTCATTAAAGCTTTGATACCATCCTTTGATTCTTCTATCTCTACTTCCAAAGAGTATGGAAGTTTTCCGAAGTCTTTGGTCTGAAAACAATGACCAAGATATTGTTTTATCTATCTGAATGATTCCATGGTAATCTGATAGAGATCAACAATATAGTTCCAGAAACAACTCAAGAACAGTATATTGATATTAATCCAACAATACAAGTTCAGTGAAGCTATTACAATAACAGAGACAACATAATGCTTGGAAAATTACAATAACAGTAAGGAAGAGACAATTACAGAAAAGAGACAATAACTGTAAAGGACCTAGAGCAATTCGAGAGGCTCTAGTCTCTCCCAAATCACCCAAGAGGTGCCCAAAAGTCCTAAGTCCAAAGATGCCTTCAAAATAGTCTTTTCTCCTCTATATATCGCAGCCTTCGTGTGATGCTAAAAATGTGACCCCAACCAACTTATTCCCTGCCTTGGTAACTGATACGATCCTAGTCAGCAAACATACACAGCTACTGCCACGTTAGCTAGGAGTTTCCCAAATTACCCTGTAACAGAATAGAGAGCGTAGAGGTGACTTGGAGTTAGTTATAAGCAGAGGGAAAGGAGCATGGGAAGGCATTCTGGAATCTGAGTATTGACTGGGCCCTTTTGGGATTGGGAGAGAGTGAGACCTCTAGAATTGTCTCACATTATTGCTTTTCCTTTATTGTTAAGCATTTTCTAGTTCATGTAATCGTCCTTTTCTTGTTAAATTATCTCGGTTAATTGTGAGTCCCTGTAATTGTCATTTGATTTCTGTCAATATATGAAAAAAATCTGATTATTTAGGCCAAAAACACTTGGTTCTCTGTTATTGATTTATATTTGGGTTGAAGGTTCGTAACAAAATGGTATCAGAGATCCGATCTAGGTGCTCTGTGGGCATAGTAGCGACAAGAAGCATGGAAACCAGAATGAAGGTTGTGGAAGAAGGGCTGCACAAGAACAATGATTGTCAGGACGAGGTGATTCGAAGGCTTGACGCTAACGAAAGGGGAATAGCAGAAATCATCCGGTGATTGGACAAAATGGCCAAGAGGAGACAGATTCGTTCTAGAGATGGAGAGAACAACCTCGAGGACGACGAACCAGACCCATGCGAGAAAAGAAATTGAAGAAGGGATAAGAGGCTTAACTCGAATGCTTGGGTGACAAGACGAATCCAACCGGAGCTGTTGGACAACCCTTACCGGACATTTTACACACTCAAACAGAGAGGGAGCATTGCGGAGTTTCGTGCTGAGTTTGAGAAGAGGGTGGGAGACTTGTTGTTAGAAGACGAAGACTTACTCATGGAAGCATGGTTGAACGGCGTACGCAACAGTATCAGGGAAGAGCTGTTGAGGTTTTCGACCTTCAGCTTGACGGAGATGAAGAAACTCTCCTTGAAGATTGAAAGACGGAACGCAGCGTGGAAGGGTGAAGGTTCTGAACCGGTTGGGAGAAACATTGCCTGGGTGGAAGAAGGGATTGGGCCAGTTGGGCGAGCATGGACACAGGGAGGCCAGCGAGCAACTTTGGGCCTATGAACCGGATCAGGCCCATCTGAGATTAAAAAAAGAGCCTCAGCTAATGTGAGCCAAACTCACTCAAATAACCCAAGTCAAGCCAACCTATTTGTGATGCAAACCAACAGCGTCACTTACCCTAATGCCCAAAATGCTTAGACGGACGACACGAGGGGTGGACCAACGATAAGGGTTTCGACAACTGCCACCGGAACTCGTACGCAGGAGAGCCACGTAGGCCGTGGACGATGGCTGTCTCAGGTTGTAATCCGTGAGCAACAACATCGCGACGTCATATGCAACCAGCGTTGGAACCCCAACCACATAGGTCAAGTCCGTCAGCTCCATCTGCAACTGGTGGACGACGTTGAGGAAGAGGGTGAGAGGAAAGCAGACGGAGCAGCAGTGGCAGCTATACCAATCGTTGGCTTATCAGAAGTTGGCCCAAATCCTCGCCGGAGGAGTTTGTCAATAACCAAGTCAGTTTCGCTTATATTTCTGAGTGTATCTCCTCCTGTCACTCTACGACGATGGACATAAGTATCAAGGAACCAATTAGCTTGGTTTCGAATCGCCTGGGATCATGGCTGATAATCAGAAATGAGAACGACAGAGTGTGGAGACCTTAGGGCTATCTTGAAGCATGGCGTGAGTTAGACAATTTTGAGGTAATCAATGTAGTTAAGTGGTTTCGCGTAGTCAATGAAAATAAACAGAATATTTTATTTGTTGAAGATTCTGATTTTTTTGAACTGGATGGAACACAAGAACACCCTTTGCCTAGCTATTGGAACCTGTGGAAAGGTATATTTGGAACAGAGCATTTTTCCACTGTTATTAATGCTTTTCGTCAACGTGATAAGGCTGTTGTGTCTGCTAATGAAAATCTGATAGTCAGAGCTCATGTTTCTTGCTCTGTGAAAACAAAGGCAGAGACACCCAGCTACAAATTTGTAATTAAGGGTTCAAGGGCAGTAACAAAATGGGATCCTGGTGGGAGTTATCATGCTTCAAGCATATATGGGTCCCAACAATTCAAGCAATGGGATCCCGGTGGAAGGTGCTTGGGGTTAAACATCACCTTGAGGACAAGGTTATTGTTAGGGGGGGGGGGAGTATTGATACGATCTTAGTTAGCAAACATACACAATTACTGCCACGTCAGCTAGGAGTTTCCAAAATTACCGCGTAACAGAATGGAGAACGTGGAGGTGACTTGGAGTTAGTTATAAGCAGAGGGAAAGGAGCATGGGAAGGCATTCTAGAATTTGAGTATTGACTGTTGTGATTGGGAGAGAGTGAGACCTCTAGAATTGTCTCACATTATTGCTTTTCCTTTACTGTGAAACATTTTCTAGTTCATGTAATCATCCTTTTCTTGTTAAATTGTCTCGATTAATTGTCATAGTCCCTGTAATTGTCATTTGATTTCCATCAATACATGAAAAAATCTGATTAT
This sequence comes from Gastrolobium bilobum, assembly GCF_033153095.1. Classification (NCBI taxonomy): domain Eukaryota; kingdom Viridiplantae; phylum Streptophyta; class Magnoliopsida; order Fabales; family Fabaceae; genus Gastrolobium; species Gastrolobium bilobum. Next base: position 41,482 of record NW_026895403.1, read on the forward strand.
TCAGGCAAAAAACACTTGGTTCTCTGTTATTGATTTATATTTGGATTGAAGGTTCGTAAGAGTTGGCAACAATCCCATGTGCCTCTTCCTCTCGTACACCTTCCCAAGCTTTCTACTTGGCAGAACCGTATCATAATCATTACCAATGATAGTAATGTTGTGGCATACGCAATTAAAAATTACATCTTTGAGCTGAATGGCGGTAAAAGATAAGAGTAGTCTGCTTCCCTTAATGTCATACTGAAGTGCTGAACTAGGTGCTAAACTGGCCAAGCCAAGTCTGAGGAGATTGCTTAGGGTCATACAATAATTTGTCGTGATGACAGACTATGCCTGGAAAACAACAAATCCTAGAGGTTGCTCTTTATAAACTTCTTCTGTAAAATCACCATGTAGGAAAAATATTCTTGTTATCCAATTGATGAAGAGGCAGGTGGCAAAAAGCAGCCATAAACATAAATAGGCAAACAGAAGTCATTTTCACCACTGTTGATAAGGTGTCATCAACCAAAAATCTGGGTATATCCTATAGCCACCACCAAACGAGCCTTCAGGTGATCAATCTTACCATTAGGGCCAATCTCGCCCATAAAATCTACCAACAGCCAGCAATAGACTCTGATCGCATGTCATAAATCAATTAACCCAAAAGCTTTAAGTTGATAGGGTACATAAATGGTTTTGCAAGCTGATTGGCCCATACTGAAGTATTAGCATGTTGAAGGCTTTTGAAAATATTGATAATTAGATAACAGAAAAGCAACACAATTTAAGCATGTATATATTTTAACAAGCTGAAAATTCCTTAAATCTATTTGTCAATTTGTGTCTTGTGAACATAAGATGATGGGTGGGATGAATGTTAGCTCTAAATAATCCAATGTTGTATTTTTGGTGAATGTGAGTCAGGCTATCAGAGGCCATACAGACTAGGTTGGGATTAGTTTTAAGGAAAAGGGTTTAAAGATTATTAAATTGACGCTTAATTAGTAATAGTAAAATGGGATGGCTTGGGAAAAATAGAGGTCATACAAAGAGTAAATGAGGCAGTATAATCATTTTGAGTAATTGAGATTTGAATGTTTGAATGTAGCCTTTTCCACCTATCTTCACAAAACTGAAGCTCAGATTTTTTTCCATTGTTTTTCGTCATGCAAATCGATAGTATCCTTATATATGCTTTGTGTGTGTATGAGTGTGTGTTTGCTGGGGAAACTGATAGCACTTTATAGTTTTTCATATTGACCATTTATGTTTTGAAATGTTTCAGCTGTTACAATATTTCACAAAGAGTGACCCTTGGGTGGAACGTTCTTCACCTTGCAATTCTGTCAGATTAGATTCCAGTGTTAAAAAGCCAAGTGCACTTTCAACTGAGGAACTTGAGGAAGAACTTTTTAGACTATTCCTGGAAGTTCGTTTCCAACCAAGGTGTGCATGTGAATATATATTTAGAATTGGGTATTAACATCTTGCTTTCCTGAAGTGAAAGTTTTCACAGACATAATGTAGCCTGAAAACCTTTTAATGCATTCTAGTTTGCTGATGCTGAGCTTTGGTCACTTAAGTTGTATAACAAATTCCTTCTCGATTGTTTTTTTTCATAATTTTAGTAGTGATCTGTGGCATAGATATTTGACCTTTTCAAATGCCATTTTATTGTGGTATTTTTACTATATATACTTAATCCCTAGAGGAAAAAAAGAACTGTGACAGGATATCAAGTTGGAGTAAAGAACTTTTCCAGTTTTAATTCTATGATCCATGCATAAAAATATTCTCTTTTTTTCCAGTAATGCAATAGGCGTGGCAGCTGATAGCTGGATGGCACTCATGGATCGTTTTTTGACCTTAAGAAATGGCTGCACTAGAGAACAGGAGAAGGAACGTTTGAAGGAAAATATACTTCAATTGATTGATATATACTATGAGGCATTAGATGCTCCTAAGAAAGGTGGAAGAAAGGTTAGTATTGTATTATTGTTTGGTTACTACATAATCTGCCTCTTTAGTTGGACTTAAAAACCTTTTGAACTACTAATTCATTTTACAAAAAGCAGTTGGGCTAATGTCCCCATATTACAAGGCATGTTTTGTAATGATATCTATATGTAGCTAGCCATTTTACTGTTTTTATGCTCAAGTTGTTGCAATACACAAAGGTTCCTGTGCCCTAGGAGGAAATGTGTGGACTTGTGCTAGGTTGACCTTCGGAGGTTCTCAAATTATGTGTCAAGAATTTTTACTGATGTTAGCACTTTAGGATATAGATAATGTCAGCTATTGACAAAAAAAATGATTGAAAAGTTGAAATATTCATAAACTTATCATAGAAAATCTTTTGATCTAAGGTTAATTTTCTTAAGTCATGACATATCGTGGATCTTTGACTGCAGGCAATGCTATGATTAGTTGAGTACATTTACAATTACCATGATGACCTTTCTTCACATTGAGTAAATCTTAGGAGTCCATAATTTTGGGTACCACTCTGCTTATTCAGTATGTTGTCCAAAATTACAGATGGTGGTTGCTCTCTGCTTATCAGTAATCTGTTAACAATTCTTACACATTTGATGACAATCAATTCTCTGTTACCCTAACTAATGATTTTTGAGATGATGTGTGTTTACATTCTTAAATCCATTATTAGTGCTGTTTGGTTTTCCATCATTTAAATTTTAATTTTGGGATTGAAAAAAGATTTTGATAGTTATGGATGATTGTTAGTCCACATGAATTCAGTTTTATTTTATCTTTGTAATTTTTCACAAACTTTGGTCTTCAAGAATAGTTTTCTATCGAGTTTTCTAATTTGAACCTTGTGGTAATTCTTTAACAACAGATCCAAGTTCCAAATGATTTGGCTGCAGAAATGTTCCCGCACTATATGGAAAGGGACAGATCATTCACTTCAACCTCTATCCTAGGTTTAATATATGATGAGGTTAGCAGATGGCAAACTGAAGATGTGTCAGTGAAAGGTGAGAACTCAAAATTAAGTCAGTTTATTTTTTTGTTCTATACTTCATAGCTTGATGCCATATTTCTCCATGACATCCATGTTGATTATCAACCCCGCCATCAGCTGATTCAGCTTCATGTATTTTTACTATTTTATTCTTGTCCATGCTATCAGAAATTAGAAAAATCCCCTGTTTTAATGTTGAAATACCTGCAAGCTGCATGGAAAAGTGGGAAGCATTATATAGAGAGTACAAGAAGGATATGACTAATGCTTTAAACAACAATTCTAACGCCAAAGATGATGCGGCCGCTGAAGTCATTAAGACTTATAGGCAGGTAAACGTCTTCAGTTTTTCTTTCTTTGTCCAGGCTCTAGTTTCATACATACATTCCCTAAAAGTTCCAATATTCTGAGGTGCTGATGGGAATCACTCTTGTAGAAATTGTATGGTGCTGCTAAGATGGAGGATAGTCCAAAGAAAATAAGTGATATTTATAATGAGGCTTTGGCTATATATCACGTTACTTACGACTACGCCATTCAAAAGAATTCAGTCAGTAAATGTGGCTTTGCATGGAAGGTTGCAGGGTCAGCTCTCACGAGTCTTTATACCATTAAACAAAGTCAAAAGGCTGCGTTCTTTGATTCCTCTGTTTTGCGTGAGATTTTTGGTTCATGACCTCAGTTATTAACTCTCTGGCTGTGTATATAATAATGACTAATGTAACAGTCATATCTATAAACTGTATCATAGACTTTGTCAATATTTTTGGTTCATAAAATCTTTTTAGTGTATCAAAGCCATTTCTTTCATATGTTGCTGTTGCATGATAGGATATGTAAAGAGTCAATTCAACCCAACAGCTTAAGCTTTTGGGTGAATTGGTTCTTTACATGGTATCAGCTTCAGTGACTACAAGATCACTAGTTCGATCCTCGTCGCCCTCCATTTTCAATGGAATTAAAAAGGTAAATTAAAAATTGGCTAGCAATTTCACAGCAAGATGTAAGGGATAGTACCGACAAATTTATGGCTTTCTGTGAGTGACCGAATAAATTTTTGAAGCACCAAAAAAGGAAAAGGTTTTCAACCATACAAGAAAAAAAAAAAAAAAACGAGAAAATGTAGGCTACAATTAAGATTGAATTAATAAATCTAAGACCTGTAAGGTGTTAACAGTTGAAAAAGATCATTGGATATTTGTCAGGTAGTATATTGTTATCATTTGAAGACATTGCTGTTGGGTGGGTTTTACGGTGGTTCACCGTAAAACATTGACAGTTAAATAATCACGTGAACGTTAAATTCAAGTCTGACAGTTAAGATTTAAAATGTAAATTATATGTAATAATTTCATCATGTCTCTTTCATTTGAGTGGAGAAAGGTTATCATTGTTATCTTGACAATTAAATAGGCCTGAACAATAATGGCAATGGAAGGCTTTCCCAAAGAACAAAAAGCAAAAGCCAGTAGATTTAATCTAGTGGTGAGAGGGGGTGAGTAGTGGGTAGTAGGTGTTGTGTTTGATTCCCAATGTATTCAAAAAAGAACAAAAAGCACAAGGAACCTAAAATTTCTTTTAGCTTGTGGTCAGGATCAATTTTTCTTTGTTGTTTTTATGGTTCATGTTTTTAGGACTTGGTTGAAATCCAAGGCTGAACCTGTTTGGTTCGTTTTGTATGGCAGGTCCAGTAATACCTTGTTTGACCCGATTTTATTAGTCGAGCTACAATTAGATTCTGTTTAATGGATGCCCTTTTTTTGGGTTATGTTGATGTTGCATTATTTTCATTTGCTTACTGAATGCATATTATGATGTGATGTGGCATTTATTCTAATATCAGACAATTCAGACCAAACTGTTTATCAATTTATTTAGTTGTGGTATTTATTGATCGGAATCTGGCAGGAATGTAATGTTTACGTGTTCTACTAATACATGCATTCATTCATAGTTGAGCTGGTCTCCAATAGTTGTCAAAGTCTCGAGTTGGAGAGCATTTTTACTACAATCGCTGCACTAACTATTCAATGCAACGGTCTATTATAACTATGTATTATATTTAATCTAAATTGTCTTTACAAACAAAATTCGGAGGTAGCACCCCACCACTAAATGTGCGGACATAAAAATATTTTCTTGGATCCGCCATTTATTCGAATCATGTCATCTTGTAAGACAAAATGTCCATCAATGACACCAAAATGATTTCTTCTATAAAATAATACCTTCACCTAATACCTATCCTCACCGTTCAATCATCAATGTGCATGTTCGTATTCTTATGTATGAATGAGTGGATAGAGGAGTTAAGTGCAAAACATTGGCTCATTTTTTATGAAGAGCTTGAGATAGCACTTTGTTGAACCTGCTATTAATGACAAAACCATGTCCTAAATAAAACACTACAAATAAAAGTAAATAAAACAATAGCTTACATTGCAAATCGTATTAGAAATTGAATGGACTAAAAGCAAGGGAACGAAGCAATAGTAATTTCATCCTTCTATCATTCACCAAATTTAGAATTGAACAAAAAATAATACACCTCGTGGCTAATTTCATATATGTTTTTCTTCTATGTTTAACAACAAGCACTAACCAAACAGCAAACTCCCCCTACCCCCACAACCCCAAAATAATAAAAAATTCTAATTTGCCATTTAAACTAAATCTATATATAACATGGCTAATGTATTGACACTGTTATTCCTAATAAAATATGCAGTTCAAAATGCTTAAAGTAATTGATAAGGTTAAAACACAAAAATCTCCAAATGATTGACAACTCAAGTTGGCTGTTTCTTGTAAATTTTCAAATCAGCATGAGTATCATTATAGCGCTGGCTCAGGTAGTCCCGGCATAAGATAGGAGGAAATCTGGGAAAAAGAGAAAATGCAGAGATGTAAGACAATTTAAGGATCATTACATAAAGCACATCTTCATTTTTCACTCTCCCTAATGTAACTGCCTCCTACTTTCTGACCGTGATATTAACTTTGTAACATACGATATGTAAATAACCAATTCAACTCAAAAGCTTAAGCTACTGGGTGAAGTTACATTAATGGTTTTTCTATATCTTTTAACACAATATGCTATCAAATTTATAGATGGAGAATTTAACTCACTTGGGTGGATTACTATCTGATTTGCAAGTTGGCAAGCACTCCACTAGACAATCATGACTAGGCTCCAAAAAGTATGCAATCTGTTAAAAGAAAACAACAACACTGGGATAAGCAAATGACATGATTTAGCCAAGCTTTCTGTATGTTAAAACTGATAAAAAAGATTCATAATCAAGGAATGGGTAAAATATTGTACAGATTAAATTTTTGGAAAAGAATAACATGGAGAAGATTCACAATTTGTCACTTATTAAGAACCAATTCAACCCACTGTTGGGTGAGGTTACATTAATGGTTTTTAATATATCTCTAACACGCACCCTCACAAGAAAGTCCATTGGACTTGAAAGGTGGATGATGCATCAGGTCCAGCCTACTTGTGCTAAGAAATTCCACAAAGAAAATGGAAGGCGGCGAGGATCGAACCTGGTACACTGAGACTATGATACCATGTAAAGAACCAATTCAACCCAAAAGCTTAAGTTGTTGGATGAAGTTACATTAATGGTTTTTAATATAACTCTAACACTATCTATGTAAACAAAAGAGAATATCAACTATGTAACCAAGATGTATTGGCTCAGCAAAAGGGAATATCAACTACTCACCAAGGTGTTCGCCCGGTATTAATTAATATTTATTAGCTTAATGATTAGACTGATATTAATTAATCATGATTAGGATCAATTAGTAATAGCATTTATTTTATCTTTATAGTATTTCAAATCCTTGTTATAAAGGTCACAATGAATGATTGGAAAAGGAAGCAATTATCTGCTTCAATTCCTTTTTTTCCAATCATTCTCTCATTTATTCCTCTCTCTCTCTCTCTCCCTCTCCCATCTCCTCTGTTATTTCTCTCAGCAAATTCTGTCCATTCTAGAATTTCTCTAAACAACTGGTGCTTTCATCAACTCCTACCTCCACCATGTTAGAATCCCGTTTACAAGAGCACTATACCTTTTACAAGAGAAGAGAATGATTGAAAGAAAGTAATTGAAGAAGATAATTGCTTCCTTTCCATACAGCCACTATACCTTTATAACAAGGAATTGGAATACTAAAAAGGTAAAGCCAATATATGCTAATGCTAATTGATACTAATCCGGACAAATTGATACCAATCTAAACCTTTCATTAATTGATGCTAATAAATGCTAATTGATGCTGCAGAAAGACCTTGGTACATGGCATATAACCTATATTTGTCGTTATCATTGTGAATTCCAATGCTAGCAGAAGATAGTAGAGAACTACATGCTAAAGCATGAAATGTTGACTTATTAGGAGATAAATACATGGGTCCGTCGCTTCTCATGTGACTGCTAATGAGAAAAGTTGCAGCAAATTTTAACACTAGGATACACGTGCGGATCCTAGGATACACGTGCGGATTCTATCAAAAAAAAAACAAGGATTCGGACGCGTATCCTGTGTTGCTGCACTTTTTCTCTTCTGCAGTCACATAAGAAGTACTTTCCCCTAAATACATATAATCTGCAATTTGAAAATTCAAACACACACAACCAGCAGGGTCTTGTGAGAGGCAGAATAAATTTAGATTAACAATGCAATACTGGCTTTGCAATGAAATTAAAAATCAAAATCCACAGAAGAAAATGTTGAACCAGAAAAAAAAAACTGAGGCTTACAGAATATCTCTCTTGACCATTTCCTAGAACTCTGTGCAGTGTGGACCTGAGCATATATGCAAAGCAAATTGTTGATTTATACAATGAATAAAATTTAAATGAACAAGGATGAACTGTAAAGATACACCAAAGGTCTAATCACATATTTTACTTGGCTTAGGTTTTAAATATCAATATATAAGAATGTTTTCTTTCTGGAAACTAATGATTGAATACCACACAATATTTAAAGTTTCATAAGAGCACGTAAAAATACTTAAGAGTATATACACATGCAATTTCAGCTTACAATTTTCATTCAAGCAGCCAAAGAAAACATATACTGCATAAATGCCCTAAATTATTACGAGTCCTATAAATACACAAGTGATGGACCATATGCACATGCAATTACTATTTACTCATTAAGAGCTAAATCTATCATCAAGGAAACTCTCATGGCAATAAGTGTAGTCACAGACAATGATGAGGAAATATTATGTTAAAGACCTATTTCTTTTGCGGAAAAATAATAATAACTGTTAGATATATAGGGATGTTTTCGTTAGCCGTATTGTTTTAGTTCTATATCTTTAGCTTTTATGTGTTATTAATTTACAAGCTTTTTTTACTTAAATTAATTTCAGAGCAGTGTCTGAACAAGACACAAACTCCACTCTTCATCCTTGAATTTATCTCTTTCTGTTAATAATTAACAATAATAGCAAGCCAACTTGGGCCACAATTAACTGAAGAAGGTGAAAATAGTTTGCAGACAACAATTAGAAATAGAAAAAAAATACTTATAGCACAACAATGCAGGACACCCACTAGTAGCTTGACCATCACACAAATCAATCTTTCATAAAATACAAGCACATACAAAAGCTGTCAATCAGTCATATACATTCCTCTAAGGTCAAGAATTATGCCTGCCTTCAATCGAGCTCAGAAATACTCAAAAGTAGGAAAGATTTCTTACTTGAAAATACAGTTGCTCCACCGCTCCAGCATGTCACCAAGATTCACTACAAATGCTCTGCAACATAAACAATCAGTTAAATTATGTAAACAGTTCAGTATAAGGGCTTGATAAATGTTTAGTACATGATATGATTCAGCTCAAAAAGAATAGAAATTTTACAAATATATTAGCTTAGGCAGATAATTGTAATTTTACTTTGGTTGAATTGTTTTGTGGTGTACTGTGATGCTGTCAAATGAAAGGTAAGACTTCTTACACAATCCCATCATATACATATAGATTGATATGAATGAAAATCGGAAAGCCTGGCTACAGCATTAGGATAAACAAATCCAGAAGAAATAGTCTTGAAAGAAAAAGGGCATGTCTGAAATTTTTTAGAAATTATCTCCTGAATTAAGAGGTCAGGATGAACAACAAAGAAGAATTTCAATTACTGCATAACACCATAACCGTCTTTTTTTAACCTATTAAACCTAAAGTGACAAAGGAACTAACCCTTTCAATGGTGCCACATCTTCCCATATCTGAGGTTTAGCATCCCTATCCTTGCATATCTGCAATACAAGACATTCATCAATACAAGACATTAATGTTCTTAATTAATTACGCAATATTCGTAACATTGAAAGAAATCTCAATATCAATTGCCTTCTTACTTGAAGACCTGAGACATCATCTGTTGCCAACAGAGTAATTAAACCATAATCAGTATGAGCTCCAGCTCCATATAATCCTTTTAAGGGATCTGAGACTTGACCTTCATGGAACAAGGAGGAATACAACTGTATAAGTTATTTCTCTTTGTAATTGTACCAGTTACAAAACACCAAGAAAACCGATTCAATACCTTCGTAGTGCAGCAATCGTAGAGTTGCAATGGGCTCTCCCAGCATTTCTGGTTGATCAAAAAAATTAGCATCCAAATCAAGTGCTAGGGCAATCATCTTTGCAACTGCTTTCCCTACTTCTCTGGATTCCCCAGTAAAACAAACCGGACCAAAAAAAAAAAAATATGACAAATATGAGAAGCCCTTTTCCTTTAAGCTGATAAATACTAAACATAATACAGAAATTGAGTCCAAATAAACAAACAAGGCAGTTAAATATGATCAATTATCTTTTACTTACAAAGAGAGCAATAACATTCACAAGAAAATAAAGAAAAATAAGGCTTCAATCTACTCCCAGCATGGCAAGAAATAACAAGGGAACAAGCCAGTGGATAAGGACTCAGGGCAAAAAATGTTTGTTTAAAACCAAAAAATATGCTCAATATAAAAGATTCAGGTAAAATGATCAAAAGGGCTAGTAGTAAGGTTGCATGTTATTACAGATAAATAAAATCACTGAAACGTACAATGCCTCTTGATGGTATTTCTCCATAGTCTCCCTCCAACCAGGCAGAATATCTACATGGCAACAAAGTTCATGAAAAGGTTAAAAAAAGAAGAGTAAACACCATTTTTAGTGGGTCCTGAGAATATCCATGAAATCTTTTTTAGTCCCTGGCAATAAAAAAAGATCAAATTGGTCCCTAAAATTATGAAAAAAGAACTAAAAAGGTCCCTGAGATGGATGCTGATTTGTCAACCAGCGTGACCTTGATATTGCCGGGGACCATTTTATTTTATTGCCAGTGACTAAAAAGGGTGTTTACTCAAAAAAGAAAAGAAAAACAACAAAAGAAAATTCAAGGAAAGGGATGAATTATTTGGTAAAAATTATATTTTTCATCTACAAAAGTCTCAAAAGGCCAAAATTTTGACTCATTTACCTGGAGCAGGCCATTTATTTGGCCCATAAAAAGGTTTATGCGATTCTGGGTCATCCTCAGCTACTTCAACTCCAATATAATATCCTTCTTTGTAATCTCCTACTTAACCCAGCAGGGAAAAGGATATCAAGGCTCAGAAAAAGATGAAGAAAAAAAAAAAAACATGGCAGAAACTATATAAACATGCAATTAAGGTACATACCATGTACTTGGTTTTCAGGATCAAGTAGTTCATCAAGAACAGGTGTATATCCCCTATGCTTTTCATTCCTGAGAACCTTCATCTTTTCCTTGTGAGGAAGGGTGAAAAATTTCTTGCTTTGTGCAAAAACCTCGTCCATGAATTCCTGGCTTATTCCATGATTGACAACATAGAAAAAACCAGAATCCAAGCATGCCTTTTGTTTTGTTTACAACCCCAATAAACAAAAAATAACAAAATAATGATCAATCACATAGAAAAAAAAAAAGTTTACAATTCAAAGAAAGTGAATTGACCCAAGTTGTGTAAAAACCAACCTGTTTGAGCAAATTCACGGATTGGTTGATGTCAGGATTGGAAAGGTCGATGCAGTTTAGAACAGAGAATTTTGTTGCATCATAGGATTGTGTGTTCTGTTTTCCCATGTTGGAAGAACAATGAACGAAAACCTCAGGTTTCTGAACAAGTTATGGCACTTTTTCTATAACAAAGAGAAAAAAGTGAATGGTTTTTTCTTATACATATATTGAGTCAAGACCACAGGTCCACAACGTGGTCATCATCCATAGCAGCCATAATAGTTTTTGTTTTTCATTTTTTTTCCCCTTATTTAGGAATAGACATCTCTTGGTTACAATTTTTTTTTGTAGTTTTTCTGTTTTGATTTTTTTTACTCGTTAAATTTATATGCATTTGGTATTTGAGCTAACTTATTCATAACTGGGTTAATATTTTTTATTTTGGTTTTATTTAGATTTGATAATTTTATTTTTGATTTACATCATCATTTTTGTTTGATTAGTGTCTAAGCAATGTGTTGATTAGTGTCGGTTTGAAATGGAAATCAAATAATAAAAGGATATCAATACGAAGAAAATCTATCTTCTACTACTAATATGAAAGTAAATATGATAATAAAAGGAAAATATATATATAATTTTATCGCTCTACTAAAAATGTACGTAAAAGTAAGAAAATTAAAATGAATGTAAGAATTTTAGTGCGTGACTAAGTGAATATATCATTTTCATTATATAATATTGAAAGTACAAACGTCATTGATTGAAATTTTGTGACACGTTTATCTCATTGCCAGATGTCAATTAGGAGGCAATAGTTGTACTTTTGAGTTTTGGCCAACTTAATTTTCTAAATTCAACGACCACAACTTTGTGCGTGGAAATTCTCTAGTTGATGTTAAAATTGAGATTTTAACTAAAATTAAAAGGGGTTAAAAAATCGTAAAACGTAAAATTATAACGTAAAAAAATAGTAAGAAATCATAACAATGTTTGAAATATTGGTCAAATTATTTTGATGAAAAAATCGTAAAAACGTAAAATCGTAGTGATAAATCGAGATTTTAACAACTATGCTAGCATCTCCTTTCAAGAAAGCGTAAGTAAATAAATATTGAAAATAAAGGTTGAAAATGATAAATAAATAAATAAATAAATAAAGATAGAGTATGTATCAATCTACTTATACGTATGACTATTGTCTATTGCTATAATATTTTATTACAAAGAAAAAAATTAAATTATCACGTAAATGTAATACAAGGCTCTCTCGCTCAAGCTCTCCTCTGTCCTCGCCTTATTTTTGCGCAATCAACGCCGTTAGGTTAAACAAGTTCTACCTTCTCATGCAAGGTTTTATTTTCACGTTTTCACCTGCGATTTGAAGCTTTATTCTGTATGTAAAATCACGTAAAGATGTAATTAATCATACTTTTAATCATAGTTATCAAATTTGTTCAAAGTGAATGGACTGACAAATGTGTAAGCTTGGTAGGAATGGTGAATGAAATGTAGCTTAAGTGTCTTCCTTGAGTACTATTGATGTATTTATACTGGTTGTCGTGAATAGTTATGAAGGAGGATCTTGGGTATGAAGAAGTTCCTCTTAAGGTGGTCGTGGCAGTTATACAGGAGAGAGGTGGCGTAGCCACGTTGTGGTTAGATGGGCCTGGGCCCCTACTGATTTAAAAAAAAAATATTATTATACATAATTTTATAATTTATTATTATTTGACCCTTTATAAAGTAAAATTTGGCCCCCTCTCTCTCTCGACTAATAGTTTAATACATTCTGAGTGGAGTTGGAAACTTCAACAATATCTTCGTATTTGCTTGCTGTTCTCTCAAAGTTAAAAACCCCAACGGTATTTGCTCTTAAATTGGTGCTTTTTATTCTGAAATTTTTCTAGTTTTCCCTTTGATTGATTTTATTTTGTGAAGATATGTTTGTTAGAGTGGAGTGCTTTTGAGTGTTTTGGTCTTTCATGTTTCCTTAAATATTTGAATCGTCTTTATGACTTTATACACTCTCTCTTGATAAATTATGAAATTATGCAGCACCTCGATGGCTTTTTTTAGAGCGACAAAGCCCATTGCATTTTATGTCGTCGCTCTTTAAAACAAAATGTTATTTTCCTTTTTTTTCTTTCTTTCTCACAATAACTATTTTATAACTACTTAGAAAATTGCAAGCAATTACTTAATACTTATACGATACAGCCTGCAGTTGTATAAATTAATTCATGATAGCTTAGTGACTTACAACACATTTATTTTAATATCAAGCAAAAGTAAAAAATGTGAATTCTAAAGATATATGTAACTTGGTATTGGTTTATGATTCTCAAAGACCAGTGTAGGGATCCCTCATATATGAAATAAATAAAATATAACTTTCATCTCAAAAACCATTACTTATTATGTTGTGGGAAAAATGCGATTGTTTTTTTATATGTTTACTTTGATATATAATAGTTGGCTATTATTTATTTGAATTTTCAACATTATGTGACATTATTTAGTAAATAATTTAGATAAATATGCTAGAATTCATGGTAAATTTTTTTCCTAATAGATTTATGTAATTACGATAAATGTTTTGATAATTTAATGTGTCAAATTTTTTGACCCCAGCTAAAATAAAATCTTGGCTCCGCCACTGATGTGAGCTTTGAGGATTCGATGAGGCGAAGCGCCTCGTTCAATTTGCCCAATTTGTAGAGAGCTTTTAGAGTTGAATTGAAAGGTTTTGTTTGGTGTTTGTGGCTCTAGACGTGAAAGTGACAGTTATGTTCATTTTGACAGTTATGTTGGTTGGTAGAGAAATGGCCGGGAACATGATGCAGCGGAAGGAAAGGAATCGTGGTTGTGTTTTTTTTTAAGGTTAGTTGGGTAACTCCAATGAAGGTGTCAACTGTGCAGCGAAACTCTAATTACCGTTTATTTTGGATAGCTTTAAACCTACTCCAATAAAAGAGTGAGATTTTCCACATGGAGTATTATTTATGCAGTTGTGGCACGAATAATAGAGAGCAAATCACATATGTAAGAAAATAAAATCTTCTCTTTTTTCTTAGTTTTTCTCTCGATTTCATAGTGTATCAATTTAAATTCTTCAATCTCTATGCTTCTTCTCCGACTTCGTGCCATTTTTGGTGGTCTTCTCAAGGTTCCATTTTTGTACTTTGCTTCTTCTACCCCAACAAGTCAATCTCTCTGCTCATTCCTTTTATGTTCTCTATTATTTTATTTTTTGAAGAAGTGTAAGGCAGCTGCTACAACAACAGTAATGGTGCCTTGTGCAGAGATGAAAACGTGGAGGAAGAGTATGTGTAAAGAACCTTGGGATACACCACCCCAAAAGCTAGCTCAAGGGGTGGGAGTGCCCAAGGCCTTATAAAGGCCATATTAGTTGCCCATCCAATCAACGTGGGACTATATATCTCAACACGCCCCCTCACGCAAGAGCCCTTTAGGCTAGAAGCGTGGAAATTGCACAGGCCCATTTTTGGTTTACCTTTTTGTGCTTTTTTTATTTTTAATTCCACTTTAAAGTGGGGGACGGTGAGGCTCTGATACCATGTAAAGAACCTTGGGATACACCACCCCAAAAGCTAGCTCAAGGGGTGGGAGTGCCCAAGGCCTTATAAAGGCCATATTAGTTGCCCATCCAATCAATGTGGGACTATATATCTCAACAGTATGAATGACGTTCGACCTGAAAATGGCTCATCTAGATTGATGTAGTTGCAAAAAGGGGTCAGTATATATATAATTTTACATTTTTTATTTTTATTTTTCATTTCATTTTTTTTAATAAAAAATGTAGTAAGATAAGTAACAACATAATCAAATTAAAAGAAAGGAGGACAAAATATGATATTCACACTTACTTATTAGGGAAAAATATTTCTGCAGTTAATGCAGATAAGTTATCTGTATTTATCTCAAAACGACGTCATTTTGATATTCAATATAAAGACTATTATAACCCAGAAATAAATTAAAAAGACAAAAACACCATGATTTTCGTCCCAAAACGACGTCGTTTTGGGACGAACCCTATTTATTAAAGGGAAAAAAGCATCTAATGTTACTTTAGATAACTTTGTCTAATGTTCATTGAAACGACGTCGTTTTGGAGTTGAAAAATTAAAAAATTAGAATGATAAAGACTATTATAACCCTGAAATAAATTAAAATTAAAAAAACATCATGATTTCCGTCCCAAAACGACGTCGTTTCGATGAACTTTAGATAAAGTTATCTAAAGTAACTTTAGA
The DNA here is from genome assembly GCF_033153095.1 of Gastrolobium bilobum. Taxonomy (NCBI): domain Eukaryota; kingdom Viridiplantae; phylum Streptophyta; class Magnoliopsida; order Fabales; family Fabaceae; genus Gastrolobium; species Gastrolobium bilobum. The sequence goes on from NW_026895403.1 coordinate 56,762, forward strand.
AAAATCAAACCCTTTATTAAATAGGAAATATCCATCTGTTCGCTGGCCATACTTTGTGTTTCGATATCTGTTGAAATGACTACAAGATTTGATCTCATCCGAGATCTGACACCATCTAAAGAGCAATGAAGGATAAGAGTTAGGGTTATCAGACATCCAGAGGTCGCCTAACTTTCATCGACCTGAAATGGGAGACAGTGTAGAGATAATTTTAATAGATGAACATGTGAGTTTTGTTACGTGCTTCAGTCTTGCAGATGGGTTATCTTATTAGCTTAACCCCTTATTTATAGATGGGTTACCTGACAAAAGTGTACTTCTGGGCCTCTTAGGAATATTGAGGGTCTAAGTCCAACTATTTAGTTGTCTGGATATAATCGTCATTAATAGAAGATTCTTTTCCTTTTGTGATGTCCTTTATTAGACCTTCTAGAATATGGTCCTTTGTCAGGTCCATAACAAAACCCTACAATATTATAAATTATAAATTTAAAGGAACAAATGAGTAACCTGTAACAACCCCGTCTCGAGCCGGTTCAATTAACATACATATGATAAAACAGAAAACAGCGGAAGACTTAACTTCTGAAAATACGAGCTAACTTTTTCTTTTTCTTTTTAAATTCTCATTCGTCGTAAACGAAAATCGAGCAGAGTTTCCTCTATAAATCGGACAACTGGGGATTTTCCAATCCCTCACAGAAGCATTTCCTGATAAACAGTTTATACAAATATAATCAAATGCCCATCCATGGGCGCATGCATAACTTGGCTCAGTGCCACTATATCTAACAGCATGCAATCCAACACGTAAACATATCTGAATACTACCTCATCATATAACGTGCCTGAATACCCAAATGTACATGCATCAAAGCGACAGACATGTACAAAACATATACAGGCCATATACACAATAAAGGATCAATATCATGATCCATCAAATGCGAAAATACTAAAATACATCAAACACTCCAAAAAGGTAGTAGCCTACAGCCACTCAAAATCCAATTTGTCAACTGCCTCAGCCACGTGTCGTGTCCCTGCCTAGTGAGGACTCACCGGGAATCTGGGCACCTGAAAATATGTCCCCAAAGAGGGGTGAGATTACAAATCTCAATAAGCTCCAGGTTTATAGAGAATTCTCCATACCCCTGGCTCACTCCTGCATGAAAGTCAGATACAGAGTATACAAATACAACATATAACAGATATCATAACAGAACAGAGCATATATCCATATCATATCAGAGATGTGCGCCGTCATTCCCAAGGGAGGACCCCAAGCGGAAATCAACGCACGTGTTCCCGAGGGAGGACCCCAAAGCGGAACCAGACATATCAGAGGCGTACACCATCAGTCCCGAGGGAGGACCCCAAAGCGGACATCCGAGTACTATACAATCAATGGCCAGAGATTGTTACAGAAATCATATTACAGAAATCATATCAGAGCAAAACATATCATGTTATCAAATAACTCTATATGAATGCATCTATACAAAGCATCTAAATCACAGTCATACAGTCCAACCATAGTTCACTAACCATGGTGGAGCACTCAAGCAGGAAAAGACTCCTTAAACATAGAGCTTACCTCTTGAAGCTTTACCAATACGCTTACTTGTGGAACAAGTTACTTTTATCGCTTCAAGAGATTTCCGATCCTTCTCAATCCCTAGGCACACCTAGAGAATAATTTACAATGCATCAATAAAATGATGCAATACCATAATTATTTCATAAGCATACATTTTATCGCTTATTTTCCTTTCTTTGCATTTTTGCCAATCCTATGCCTATACACAAGTCTAGACCTCTTTATAACCGTTGGTGTTCTTTTTCTTCACTTACACGTAACTTACACATACAAATACATTTTCGTTACTTCATTACAACTTGCAAACACCTAGGAATGCTTCCACTAAATTCCTATTTTGAGTTTAGACACCAAGTCCTTTTTACTTAGGCATTCTTACTAACTCATCCATTTTCACTCATTTCCAACACACTATACCTTCACAATACATAATATAATTTTTCCACAATAACTCCTACTCACTCCATGATGGCCGAAACCTAGGAGGAAGATGCAATAGGGCTTTTAAATTTTTATATCACATGTGGATGCTTACTCAACACTATAACTTCCTAAACAACAATAATCCATCATAAATTTCACATTCTAACATCAATTATTCCCCACTCACAACATGCTCATATATTTCATAACTTAAATCATCAAAATAATATCATGGAAATAGAGGTTTCTTACCTCTAAACACTTGTACAAAGCCTAGAGAGCAATCTCCAAGCCAAGCTCCATCAAAAACTCACTTTTTCTCCTCCAATGAATAGTAACTCGAAAATGAAAGGAGGAATAACTCTTCACACACTCAACTATAGCTCAAATGGATAGGTGCAATGGATTCATTGAGTAGTTCCTAATCGATTTTATGTGGTGGGTCATTAGATTTGGTGGAAGATTCAAAAAGAATCAACAAAATCAAAAAAAATACCCTAACCCCCTTTCTCATGGTGCAGCTCGGGTTTGGAGTGAGGAGAGGAGAGAGAATTTTATTTGGAAATGAAGCTTAAGTGACTTAAAAAGGTGAGCACATGTGGCCTTTTACCCGGGTATTTTTCTTTCGCGTATTTTCACTTAAACTAACCCGGAACTAACTCAAAGCTACAAATATATTTTTATTTTTCTAAAGTCCTTTACATTAACTGTTATTTTCTAAGGAACAATATTTATAATTCACAGTATGGTTTTTGCACCGTTTTTAACGAAATGCACTGTGAACCATTAACTGTACTTTATTTACTTTTGAAGCTTAACACTTATAAACTTATCATTTTCTTGGGCCTATATTGACTTGCTTGGCATATATTGGACTTTCTTATTCTTATTTCATCAATTATTTATTTCTGGACTCTACCGGTTGCTTAAACAGCAGTACAAAATACCCGGTAGAAACACTATTCACGAGATTTTCACGGAAAGTGCCAGACTATACAATTTTTCGTTCTGAACTCATATTTGTCGTCAGAATTATCAAATTATGTCTCTAAAATTATTTTGCTCTTTTTAAGCTCTACCGGTTAATTCACAAAACTGTAAATTCTCCGGCAGAACGCACTGTTCATAACATAGTCATGATTACAGTCAAAATACTCGAAATCACTCACTAAATCTAATTATGACATTTAAATCCTTAAATTAAATCTCTAATTAAGATTTACCCTATAGGGTCATTATATAACCTAAATAGTTAATCTTAATATTTGAAAGGACATGCAATCTCAAGTAATATTTAGGGGAGTTGCACTAGAAAAGGTTGAGAAAATCTCTAGTCATTTAATTTAGGATCTACTGAAAATTTGTATATATGCTACTTCTTTAATTTTTTTACATAAAAATTTAATTATTATTTTTTATAAATTGAATTTATATAGCAGGGTACCATGCATTTAAGGACCCTCCCAAAAAGGATTATATGGTGGTCTCCTAAAGGCAAATATTTTTTCTGATTTAGCTCGTGTAACTTGTTAGGCAGACTCATAAAAGTTAAATATATTCAAATCTTAAAAAAACAAATTATTGCACTAATTAAAACTTCTTAAGATAAAATAATTCCAAGTGTATCGCAACTATTACTACTAAAGTATATGACAATCATCTTGTTTAGATTTTGTACTATTTTTTCTTGCTAACAACTAATGCAATCCTATATACATGATCTGCTCCAAACTAAACTACTTTTTTCAGCTATAAATTTTGTTAAGTGGCTCAACCATTCTGGCCGTTCCGCGATTGAAACAATGGAGAGTTCTGATGACTTGCACAACAAAATTGCAACGATGAAACAATCATTCTTTGATGAGGTTTTTCTCTTTCCTCATACGCATATTTTGACATGCTTCTTTTCAATCACTTCCAGTGTTGTTTTTTTTTTTTTTCCTAAATAGAAAGTCTTATAAAACTTTCTAATATCATTTGGATGCAAGATTAGTTTAATTCGATGCTTCTTCTTTATTTTTTGGATTTGAATTTGATCCTTAAAGTTACTTTTGGGTATGCGGATTAGCATTGAGATGTGTATATACACTGAAAACGAATAAGGATTAGGGTTCCAAAAAAACGTACATACAGGGCGTGTTTGAGAGTCAATACTAAGAGAGAAAGAAAATGAAAGAGAATGTTTTGTTTATGTCTTCCCTTGTATGTGAGTCTTAAAAAATGAAATAGAAGAATAAGAGCTTTTTGCAAAACCCTCCAATACCTTATCACCCTTAAAATCAGAGTTCTCCAAATTTGAGAGATTTGAAAGGAAAAATATTTTAAATTACTTATGTGCCCTTATTCTCTTTCTCAATTTTTTTTGATTTTCTCTCATTCAATTCAAAAACAAGGGTGAATCATTTTTTAGAGAGAAAACTATTTTTTAAATGTAAAAATTACATAAATAATTTTTAAATTTTTTTAAAACTTAATTTAATTTGTAAAATATAAGAATTATATTATTTTTTGAAAAGAGATAAAATTGGAAAAATATCTCCTTTTTAAACTTTTAACAAAAGAAATATGATAATAATACCTTTCATTTTCCTTCCTTACTTCTCCTCTCTCACTTTGGATTTCTTTCCTTTCCCTTTCAAACTTCTAAACATGCCCATAAGGTTTAACACTTTATTTACATAGATTTACTTAAAGGTGGATTAGGTGGCTCCACAACAGAATTCCTTGCCATACAAAACTTCAATCGCATAGCTTAAGCTTACTAACCACATGAGTCATCTCTTGTAAGTTTATCACGGTGGAATGTCAGTATAAAATTTATTTATGAAAATAAATTCGGAATAAAGTGAGGTAAAACAGATTCCATACTAAGGCAACCAGCACAAAATTTATAAAATTTCGAAACAACAAAATATTCCGAACCATAGATATATTATCAATAACCACATGTTTTTTCTTACTCTCTTTGGTTCATTTAGTCATATCATAGAGATTCATCTTCTAATTGAAATTTGAAAATGTTTCATCCTTGACCCCATATCTTCAAAGATCAGGTCTCAAGTCACAGATAACACAATTTAGTTATTAAGTAGATTATCTATCTTTTTTTATGCCTATCTTGTTTATCATTCTTCAACACAATTGGATCAGAATCTAAACTAATTTTTTCAATTTATCTTTCCTCTTGAGATTATGATGTGCTCGTTTGGATGAACTTTTATTCCTAAATAAGTTCTTTTGAGAATTTTTAGATGTTTGGATAACAGCTTTTTAAAAAAGTAAAATTTAAAATAAAATAAAAGTTAAAATGCTGTTTTTTTAGGTAGTAGTTGGTTGCTTTTGAAAAAAGCAGAAATTAAAAGATAATATAATTTTTCTTTTGGAAAAAAATTAATATAAATTTTTAAAATACAATTTTAACTTCATCCTATCATACCTATTTTATCTCTCCTTTATTGTAATTTTATGAGGAATGTTATACTTACAACATTTTTTTTACAACCTCTTACAACCATATCTTAACACCGTTGATTTTTGTCAATCAACGGTTATCATTTATTGTGAATTAATAATTAATTAATGAGTTTAATTTGTGAAAATCATAACCGTTGATTGGCGAAAATCAATGTTGTTAAGATATGGTTGTAAGAGGTTGTAAAAAAAAGGTTGTAAGTATAACCTTCCTATAATTTTATATATAAAAAGTATTTTTTTTTATTTTAACATCCAAATAATTTTTTTATATAAAAGTGATTTTCAGATCATACCAAACGTAAAATAATTTTATCTTTCAGAAAAAGTTCTTTTAAAAAAAACAGAGTAAACACCTTTTTTGGTCTCTGTCAATATCTACGAAATCCTTTTTAGTCCCTGACAATAAAAAAGGACCAAATTGGTCCCCAGTATGTAAAAAGGGCCACGTTAGTGACAGAGGAGTTGACATAAGGACTAACGTGACCCTTTTTTCATAATTTTAGGGACCAATTTGGTCCTTTTTTTATTGCCAGACACTAAAAAAGATTTCGTAGATAGTGCCAGGGACCAAAAAAGTGTTTACTAAAAAAAAAACAATGCATAAAAAATTATCATTTTTTAAAATTCATCCAAACGGACCCTAGTAATAAATAAGGTAGATATAAAAAAAATATAGTTAGAAATGTAGAATAACATATCCCTATAATTATCAATTTTACTGGTCAAATGATACAAAATTGTATATGTGCCAAATGTTATAGGGATTTCTGAGTCCAAGCCAGTTTCAACAGCTGGAGCGGCTGCAAGACAGAAGTAATCCGAACTTTCTTAAGGAGATTTTTTCTTTGTTCTTCACGGATACAACTAGACAGTTTTCTCAGATTGAACAAATTGTGTAAGTCAAAGTGCAGAACCATACATTAATCACAAAATATTAACTTAGTGTTTCTCTTGAAATTTCTATGACACTCATTTATATATATAATATGTATGCAAAAAAATTGATGGAACGTTTATTTATATAGTCACAGAGAACTTGTAGGTACGCAAAGGGAAGTCATGAATACGTACATTCACCGACTCAAGGGAAGCGTGGTGAGGTACTACTTTCTTTCCGGATGTTTGATTGGAGGATTTTTTTATATACTTAAGTTTGGAGCTATTTATAACTATAAGTTATACGTCAAATAGATTTTAGGAAAAACTCTTATAACGAAAAGTTCTTTTTTTTATAATAAAGAAAAAATCTGAAAATTAAAAGCTCCTTCTATGAGCTTTTTTTTAAGCTCTTATTTCTTTTCTTGGATTGTGTATTTTTTTTTAAATGAAGAATTATAAAGATAGAAAGATAATTGTCTTGAAACATGTGCTTTTAAGTAATTTTTAAGCTAAATTTTTTATATAATCGCCCAACAGCTTTTAGCTTTTTTTTTTAAGTTTTTTTTTTTAACTTTATCTTATAAGTAACTTCTATCTTATAAGATAAAGAGAGGTAATTTTCTTAAAACATGTGCTTTTAACTTCTAGCTTAATAAAGTGAGGGTGAGTTTTCATAAAAAATCATGGTATCACATTTCAAAAAATTTATTTGGAAAAGTGATTTATCTGAAAATTCATTTTGTGTGTAAATTGTGAATGTTCTTGAATTGCTAGGAAAATAGAAAAAAGTATGAGAAAAAGCTGACTAAAATAGGAAACTTGTACAATTTTTTCGATACTATTTTTTACTTACCAAATAAATTTTTGGTAATATTCCTGTAAAACTTACTTTCCCACCATATTTTCAGGAATCATGATTTCTGGATAATTTTTGTTTTCTCGTGTATCGTACGCCTCCTAATTGATCAAATATATATATATATATATATATATATATATATATATATATATATGGCAAAATGATTTCTGCAGCTGCTGTACCTACAACAAGCAAGGATCCGCGTCCGGATTCTAGGATACGACACCGGATTCTGAGTTTTTTTTTTTTTTTTTAAAAGTCGTGGGGCCCACTTTTCTGTGTCAGCTGTAGATAACACTATCTACGGCTGCTGCAGAAATGTTAAGCCCTATATATATATATATATGGGGAGGGATCATTTGACTCCAGAGTAAGATTTAAAAGTCTTACTCTTCATCCCAGCCCTTGATTTCCGTTCATCCAACGGTTATCATTTAGTAATTTAATGCATTAATTAATTATTAATTTCAAATAAATGATAACCGTTGGATGAACGGAAATCAATGGCTGGGATGAGGAGTAAGACTTTTAAATCTTACTCTGGAGTCAAATGATCCCTCCCCTATATATATATATATATATATATATATATATATATATATATATATATATATATATATATATATATATAGGCAGGATCCTTTGACACTGGTGTCAAAGGAAAAGTTTGACACCTCATCTGAGAGTCGTTAGATTAAAAAAAATCAATGGTGTCACATGCTTACAAATCAGAATCGTTGATTTTTTTTAATCTAACGACTCTCAGATGAGGTGTCAAACTTTTCCTTTGACACCGGTGTCAAAGGATCCTGTCTCATATATATATATATATATGGGAAAAATATTTCTCAAACTGCTTAAGATAAGTTTATCTCCAGCCACCCAAAAATTACGTCGTTTTGATTATTTATTTCCTTATATTTATTGATTCACCTTTGAATGATTATGATTATCATTTTCTCTCTTCCTTTATCTCCATTGATCCATCTTTGTACGGTTATGATTTAGTAGCCGGAGATAAAGTTATCTCCGGCAGTTTGAAAAATGATAAGCCCTGTATATATATATTTATGAGTTCATATAATTAGGCATACATATGAGTAATATTCTCTTACCTTTTTCAGCATTGGTGCTGTCAAGATTTTGAATGAAGTCAATAAGATGATAGAATTTCTGGATGAACGCAACTTGGAAGGGTGATTCTCACACTTGACCTAATTGATTAAACTTTTGGTTCCTTCTGGCCAAATAAAATTGCAAGATTGAAAATTCATCTAGGCATGTTTCCTATGTGCATGCTAACAAAGCCACATGAATTGTGCAGGATGATAGCTACTTATGAAAAAGTGAAGGTAGAGAAAGAAAATTTGAGGGTGAAAGTTGAGCCTTACCTTCAGGTACCATAGATAACAACATAAATGGCCATAACCAATAACACATTTTTTAAAGGAGACATTTTAATTAGGTGCTATGGGAAGTAAAGATTTTTCTACTACTAAATATGTGCCTCGTCATTTGCAGTATTAAAATTGCAACTTTATTTGTTAAATGGTTTAATATTTTTATTTTTGTTCAGAATTTTTTTCTCTTCCATACTCATATAAAAGTGAATGGTTCAATAAATTATTTTCCTTTTTTCCCTTCAAAATGGACCTACTTTTTTTTACGTAAGTGTGACAGAGAAAAAAACTTCATAACAAAAATAAAAATATTTTTCCCTTCATTAAAATGAGAGTAGCACATTTAGTTGATATATGGTTTAATTTCAAATTCAAATTCTCTTTTAATGTAAACCTGAATATTCTTATTTTTATTTTATTTTCAAACAACTTATTTCTTTCAATTATTTTTTTTTAATTTTAATTGAATTAAAAAATCAAACAATACATGAGATATTCAGTAATGCGGTTAAAGTGAGAGACAATGATAATTCACATAATTGACGTAGCAAATATTTAATAGGGATCTATTAATCTCATGTTGCATGAGATAGTTATCTATGCAACAAAGATGAGATTGTGGGGTCTACTACTTTTTCAAAAAAAAAAAAAATAGTGGACTCCAATATTTTGTCTCTGTTGCATGAGATAATCATTTTCCTATTTAATAATATAGAATTGACACAAGAACACTTAAGAATTTATCGTTTTAAAGACCACAAAAAATGCATATATAATTTGAAAAATATTGTTGCAGTTGCTGGGCCAAGTTGAATCATCTTCAAAAGAGTCCGAAGATCCCAAGTGAAAGAATATAGCAGTGCATGGAGTGGTTGGGGATTCCTTGTCTTCTTTAACTCTATTCAAAACCAGGATCAGTCCTTTTGTGCTAATCATATATACTATCATATATGGTTGCCAATTTTCATATATGTGTCAATAAATTTTGATATAGTCAATAAATTCAAATCTTGTTTTTGAATTTTTTTTATTTTTATTTTTTTGGTGAAAATTCAAATCTTGTTTATTAATATATCATATCATATAAATGATGCTGAAAAACTTCAACTTCTGTGATTAAATAAAAATTTCTAAAGTTTCACACAACGTTGAAATTTAATCTCATGGCCATTTTGGTTGATGTTTAAGGAGAACAAAGAAAAATATTTGAAGTTTCCTTCCCCTTCTTTTGGTTGCCAATCGCGTAGACTTGAAGTTAAATTTAAGAAACAATGAACATAACACTCTGAAATTGAAAAAATTCGGAAAAAAAACTAATACATATCGTTTTATGCATTTTTTTATTTAAATGTTTTTGTAAGCAATTTAGAATGACTTTTAAACTAAATTTTTTAAAGTCCTACACTTTAAATAATAATAAAAAAAGTCCAAGTAAAATAGTCCAAATTTCAGCCTATAATAAAAGGGTTTGTTGAGACGTGCAGTAAAGACATATATTAAGGAATAAAAAAAGGATTAGGATGATTTTACATTGGTGTAAGTTACACTATCAATCTTAATCGTTGATCGTATTTATATGTAATATTTCTATTTATTGGATATTTCAGCTGTTAGCTAGTTACAAACAAATTATTGATCAAGATTTAGAGTAAGATTTTTCTTATTTTTTACACCAAGAATATCTTGCCTCTTTTCTTTTATGTGTTTTTGCTAAAGAATCACGTTTTTGTTATGGGTTTTGTTAGTGTAGCTTTATAAATTTTATCTTAAAAAATATTAAATATTCAATTCTTTAAACGTTTTTGTTATGGGTTTTTTTTTTTTGGTGAACTTTTTGTTATGGGTTTTGTTAGTGACTCAGTGTAGCTTTATAAATTTTATCAAAATATATATTCAATTCTTTAAATAATTAAAAAAATTAATTAATATTATTTTTATGAGACAAGATATTCTTATACCGATATAAGAATAAGAAGTCATATGCCAAATCATGATCATTAACTTGTTTGCTTCTAACAGGTCAAATATCTAATAAATCAAAATCCTTAGATATAAATACAATCAAAGATAAAAAGAGAGAATATAATTTATATCGGTATAAAATGATCCTGAGAAAATATATACAATTTTAATTACTTTAACTTGAAAGTCATGTCAAATATAAATGTTTGAAACTTTTTTGTGAGAATAAAATCTTCTAATATTACCGATAAATCAGTATATTTAAACCATTTGGTATTCTCTATTATTCATTGAACCTCCTTGTTTATTTTGAAATAAAAGAAAAATAAAATATTACTTATTTATCTTACTACTTAATTTGTTTTCTAGTCCGTACTTTCACCCCCAAGTTTGCACTAATAATGTTTTTGTCCCAACTGAGCTTGGGCAATAAAAAAGCATCCTTTCAACTTTCCATACTCACACATCTCTTATTTTCTTTAACGAAATATAAAAAAGGGGGAATAATAGATTAGGTATTAGGATTATAACTATTTATAATCTTATAAAGTATGATAGAGAGACACTTATTTTAAATTTAATAATTATATGACGTTTATTTATTTATAAATATATTGAGATACACTTTTTCTATTTCATACACATAATTTAATAGGAAAATAGTTATTATATATATATATATATATATATATATATATATTTTGACAAGTTAAGTGAATTTCTTATGCACATAATTTTTTTTATAATTATTAGTTTAGACCATTTAATAGGTTTAGGGTCCGGACCCTTACATCTTATATTACACATGTGCCGGCCCATTTGTACATATATTCAGATCCCTTAAATAGAGAGATTTTGATGTGTATACGTATAATAGTTGAATAAAGGGGATTAAACCCAATTCACCTTATGTGGGCTTGCGTCGAAAAGAAATGTTAAGTATCGTAATATTTGATACTTTCTTTTTAATAATATTCTTATTATTCGGTAAATTGTTTTACTAACCCCAATAATAGAGAGTGGATCCAGGAAGACATTGTTAAAAAAGTTTGTTACTAACATTTCAATATTGGGTATTGCTAACTGGAATTTATACATTATAACAATGGGATTAATATTTCTTATGTTATAGAAAATAATTTTATCTCCCACGTACACAGAAAAGTGTGTAGGACACATATTTTCTTTTTTTTTCTCTCTTCTTTTCATATGGCCTTATATGGCTCCACATACTTTTATGTGTATATAGGAGATAATTTGATAAACATTCATCTCTATAATACTTTACATTACCTAAGTTTGGATTTGATGACTTGAAAGGTTAAAGAAGGCACCTCTCTTGTGCCTAAGGTGAGCATAGGTTCCTTGTTCCAGAACCTTGCCATCTGACACATAAGCAATTGAGTCAAGTTCTTTGATGGTGTTAAGCCTATGTGCCACAACAATGGTAGTTCTTCCTACCATAATCCTATCAAGTGCTTCTTGCACCACTTGTTCTGATTGCACATCCAGAGCACTTGTTGCTTCATCTAGCAGTAATATTGTTGGGTTTCTAATTATGGCCCTTGCAATTGCTATTCTCTGCTTTTGTCCTCCTGACAACTGTACTCCCCTTTCTCCACATTCAGTTTCATATCCATCTTTCAGTGATCTGCATTACCATAAAGAAAAATGCACTTTTTAAAAAACACACTAAAATTTCTAATACAACATTTAAATCGGGCAGTGAGGATCGAACTAATGATCACTCAATCATCCCAATATCATGTAAAGAACTAATTCAACTCAAAAGCTTAAGCTGTTAGGTGAGGCTTTCATAACATAATTATAATGTCAATCTTGCTTAATATCACTCATATTTGGTAATGTTAAACTAAGGATGGGAATTAACTTGTATGTGTTCTTTTGTTTTATAAGAGGTTGAACTTGTGATCTTTACTTCCTGATACCATATAAAGAACCAATTTAACCCAAAAATTTAAGCTGTTAGGTAAGGTTTCCATAACATAATTATAATGTCAGTCTTGCTTATATAACTCATATTTGGTGATGTTAAACTAAGGATGGGAATTAACTTGTATGTGTTCTTTTGTTTTATAAGAGGTTGAGCTTGTGATCTCTACTCTACTTGTATTATAAGTAACAGCAATTATGTTTTAACACATCTAGCATGAAATTATGAATAAATTGACATTAAAAATACAGTGATTACTAAAAGTTTCTTATTATGCATGAGAATAATGCCTACTTGCATAGTAAATTTGAGTTTGATTCATATTTTACAAATGAATGTGACTAGTGAGCATCAAACTATATATGTAAAGAGAAAACTTACGATATGAATTCATGAGCATTTGCAGCTCTTGCAGCCTCAACCACTTCATTCTCTGTTGCATCTTGCTTCCCAAACAAAATGTTGTCACGTAAGCTACCAGAATATATAACAGGTTCTTGGCTAACAAGTGCTGTGTGTTGCCTGTACCAGTGAATGTCTAATTCCCTTATGTCCATGTTATCCACTTTCACTGAACCTCTCTCAACATCATAGAATCTTTGAATTAAGGCAATCACTGTTGATTTTCCACATCCACTTTTACCAACCAGCCCAACACTTTTTCCTGGCTTCACCTCCAAGCAAAACTTGTGCAACACTGGGGTCCCAGCCCTGCTTGGATAGGCAAAATCAACATTCTTCAACTCTATCTTTCCACTCATCTTTTCCAACTTAGTGCCATTGTTGCTATCTCCAGCCTAATAAAACCAACAACACATTCACTAATTGGTAACAATAACATCATATGTTTAACATTGTAGGGCATTAGTAGATACTAGATAGCAATAGTCTTAACTTGAAAAAAGATGTTACATGGAATTTGAACCTTACTAAATTCTGATGGTGTGTGCTGTATAACACTGAGAGCTACATACATACCTTGGGAATTAGTGATTGTCTGTCAAGAATTTGAAATACAGATGCCACTGCTGTTGAGCTTTTAGCAAGGTCAGAAGTCATGCTTCCAGCATCAGCTATGACCTTACCAGTGCTTACCAATACAAAAAATGTTTTGAACACATCCCCTGCTGATATTTCTCCCTTTTCAACCAATGTACCCCCATACCAGAAATCCAAAGCCCATGACATGAATGTTAGGCACTGAGCAGAACCCATTCCAATGCCAGCTAGCCAAGATTTCTTCCTTGCTTCCTTCCTTGGTTCCTCTTGAGCCTCATCAAATAGTTTTAGAACTTTTGTGATGCTTCCAAATGAAGTTACAATTCTATGATTATAAACTGCTTCCACTGCAATTTGTGTACTTTGATTCTGAGCCTTAACAAACTTGGTTGAAAGTGTAGAGAGCAACACTTTTCGTGTATAAAAGCAAAGGATTGTAAGTGGCTGCACTGCTATCATAACAAGAGCAAGCTTCCAAGCCACAGCAAGTCCTATGATCATTGCAATGGTGACAGAAGAAGTGGTTTGAACTAGTAAAGAGAGACGGTCTGCAACGAGGGACTTAACCATGGAAGCCTCATTGCTCAACCTTGAGCATAATGCTCCACTGGAGTTTTGTTCCTCATCAAACCAAGCAGTTTCAAAGGTTAAGATCTTCTCCAGCATGTGCAACCTTATCCTTTTTGTTAACTTGGCTCCCATACAAGCAAAATTGTAGTGTTGCAATAGATTGAGGGTAATAGAAGCAAGGGATAGGGAAGAGAAAATTAAAGAATAAGTCCTTATTCTATGTTTCATTTCCTGGTGGCTTTCAGCAAAAAATGCTGAAATCATACCCCCAATGGTTAAAGCATATAGGGGTTGAACTGAGCCAAAGGCTATAGCTGAGAGTGTTCCAATCAGACCTTGCTTCCATTCAGGAGCATTCAGAGAAAGAAGCCTTGGAAAAGAAGGTGGAGGGTGAGACATAGGAGAAGGGTTAGTATCATCAGGCAATGGTGAATTTGGAAAGATGGCAGGGCTTGACATGGCAGTGCTTGGTCTACCTGCACTGCTTCTAGCTGCAGAAAGAACACCTAGTTCTGGATTTTGATCTTTGTCATCAATGCTCAATTGTGTCTGTAATTTTGCCAGTTTTGCATAGTGGCCATTTGGACCTGTGATGAGTTCCTTGTGTGTACCAGTTTCAATGATGCAACCACCACTGACAACTGCTATGAGGTCTGCATTTCGAATAGTTGATAGCTTGTGTGCAACAACCTGATCAAGTTCATCATGTGTTATAAAAGGGATGTGCAGGTAAACTTGGTTCATTCACTCATTCAGTGTGATAACTGCTAATACTATGATATCAACATTGAAAACATGTCTTATGCCTCTTAATAAAATTGATGTGTTAACTAAGTAGTTTAATGTATAGGACTGCATAATTTTGATAATTTGTTTTGAGTGTCCTTCACTAAGGAACAAATGGAATATTGAACCTACCAATGTAGTCCTCCCCATGGAGGCCTGATCAAGGGCATTCTGAACCAGTAATTCTGATTCAGAGTCAAGAGCACTAGTTGCTTCATCAAGTAGGAGAATTACAGGATTTTTAATGATGGCTCTTGCAATGGCTATTCGCTGCTTTTGTCCTCCTGAAAGAAGTGCTCCCCTTTCTCCAATCTAGTTTACAATCAATAAGGTTAGTAGCTGCAAATTTTCTGAATTATATTAAATATAGAATCAAAATTTTCTTGTGTAGCTTAAGGTTCTAAGATTGTGCTAAAACTATAATTTAATTAGAAAAGTTGGGATTGTAAGGAGTGAGCTACTGATCACTATTGCACAATTAGAGAGACTTTGATATATCAAAGTTTAAGCTATTAAGTAAAGTTACAACTCTGGCAAGGGGAGAATGTTAGTGTTATATAGACCATTTTTAAACTTGTACTTATTAACTTAAACTTCTAGGAGGATTGATTTTTGACCGAAATAAAAATAAAAAAGAAAAACCATTTGGGTTTCTACATTAGAATTCAATTTTATCCCTAGATCACGACAGTGAAACCTCTCGTGTTATTTAATATGATCATGTTACGTAAGAGGATCCTAACCATTTATGGCCAAATCAATAGTGATGAGAGATGAGAGATGAGAGAGAAAAAATATTCGAATAAAGAGAGAAAAACTCATCATTGATGATTTGTCCATGAATGATTAGGATCCTCTCACATAATCACATAATATGACCATATTAACTAACATATGAAATAACAAAGTCCCCTAAACATATTAGTCTTGGGAGAAAATGAGATACGGTTCCTAAAGTTCTTGAAATTTGAGTATGTGGAATTAATTAAACTAACTTATTGCAAAGACTCTTATCATTTTAAATTTTACAATTAAACAATTGAGGGTTGAGACTATGACATACCTTGGTTTCATAACCATCAGGAAGCTGCCTTATGAAGTTATGAGCATTGGCTGCCATTGCTGCAGCAACAATTTCATCCATAGTAGCATCAGGCTTCCCAAACATAATATTCTCCTTTATGGATGTACCAAACATTGCATGTTCTTGACTTACAAGCCCCATTTTTCCTCTTATCCATTTCAACTGTAGACTTTTTATGTCTACACCATCAAACCTCACAACACCTTCATCTACATCATAAAATCTTTGAACTAATGCTATTGCAGTGGACTTGCCACTTCCACTTGCACCAACAAGAGCAACAGTTTTCCCTGCTTCCACTTTGAGATTGAAATCACTAAGTACAACCATATCTGGACGAGAAGGGTATGTGAATTTCACATGCTCAAAATCTAGCTGTCCACTAATGTGCTCTAACACAAGTCCTTTTGTGTCTTCACCATCAATTGTTGGTATTCTGTCAATCATGTTAAATATTCGTGAAGCAGCAACACATGCTTCCGTGAAGTACTTCAAATCAGGAAGTACCACTCCAAGGGATCTACATTTACATTTCATTCATTAGCATTGGAAAAAAAAAAGTGTCTCTGTGTGTGTGTATGAAGAAGTGTGAATGGTTTCTTGGTGTAGTGGAAAATTGTAAAAGTAAAACCAATAAATTGAAACTTACCTACTTTTAAGAGCTAAGGGTACGCTAATTTCCAATATATCAAAGCATATAATTTGTTAATGTTTTTTATACAATGGAACTTTGTGTCACATAGATAAACTACTCTTAGATCGAAAGAAATCCGTAAACTCTTTACGACCAAATTTTATTTATTTATATGTTCTAGAGACCTGTTGACAAAAAAAAATAAAAACAGAACTTTAAAACAGGAGAAAGATTATACTTACAACATATTTTTGTTTATAACCTCTTATAATCATATCTTAACCATTGATTCCTGTCAATCAACAGTTATTATTTATTGCGAATTAATAATTAATTAATGATTTTAATTTGCGAAAACAATAACCGTTGATTGACGAAAATCAACAGTTAAAGATATGGTTGTAAGAGGTTGTAAACGAAAATAGGTTTTAATTATAACCTTCCTCTTAAAACAGATCACAAACCTATTTATCCAGTGAAAGATTATCAAGAATGATAAAATTCAAATTGAAGATCCTTGTTCAAAATGTAGGAATGTTAATGTATATAATCAAGCCGTAGGACTTCACTAGAAAATAAAATTGTAGTTTGAAAAAAAAAAGTTAAGAATTGATTTATAGTTTTCCTTATAGCACCCGCAAGAAGAATGAAATTTTAAGGAGTGTACTCTCTGAATTCATTGATTGTAAGAGTTAAAAAGCTTATGGCCTTGTACAGAATTTTTTTTTCTTAATCCTACGAAAATCTTTCTTCTCACTAACAAATGCTACAAACTCTTCATTCAATAAATACTTCCTTCAGATATGGATCTCTTGTCTGATTTGTTTTCAATGTTTGTTACAAAGTTGTTGAGGGCTTAAGGCTTTATAGATTAGCTATCCATATGTAACACTTCTACCTATTCTTGTCATTTGAAGTTATTGATGAAATATGTAAAAGATCATTCAAGCAATATAGAGATTAATCATTAATTATTTTATTTATCTATTCAAGTGTAAGAGTTTTTTTTCACTTTCGTCAACATGATCAACATAAGTTCAAGTAGAAATAATTAGTCCTAGTTGAAGATCAACTTTAAGTACCATCATTGAATCGATTTTAAAGCACTCAATTATAAAGTGAAAGGATAACTAAAACTAGAGTAAACTAAAGTAACCTTTCCTCTCTACTACTCTTGCTTTTCATCTAATAAGAGGTCACTTTTTGAATGCCATACATGTCAACTCGATTTCTTTTCAACGCCTTTTCTACTGAAGACTACCAATAGTACTATGCCCACAAATTTCATCATGAGCAAGTAAAAAAAATATTTGGCACATTAGTGAAAGATAAAGATCAACACTTTTCGGAAGCGACTTGATTCCATTCTTATCATACACATTACCTATGGAATTAAACTAATTATTTGTAATCCTCTTTTCCCTAAAGAAAATGATGTCAATGGTTGGCATGAAGTATAAAGCTATAACAAGTTAGTTACTAGATGTTAGATGTATAGATTGTACAGTTTTAACTTTGAATTAGACTACTTGAACTTTCTGGTATATATCCCAATTTTTATGTAGACATACTAATTTTCATCAACCACACTAAAATGTATTAATTAAAATTATGCTGACTCAAACATATATAAAAATCACTCCTTATTAAACTCCGAGCCAGGGTGAAGTGAAGTGAAGGTAATCCGTGATCTTTCAATCACAAAAAAACAGTTTTACCATTACTCTGTGCTCGCGCTCGAGACTCAAAACATATATAAACATTTATATATATGATTGGAAATTAAAGCTTAACAAAAAGGAAAAGAGATAATAGATACAAGAAACTACTTACAGTCCACTCATTATGAAGGAAATGCCAGCTGCATAGATCCTTCCACCACTTGCACCTTTGTACATAACCAAATGGCTTCCATACCAAGCAAGAAAAGCCCATATTGCAAAAGAAAGACCAGTGCTTCCTACAGCAAGACCCTTGGCTATGCCTTGTTTGATTCCAAGCCTTGAAGTTCTATCTAGTATCTCTGAATATCTGCACAAGATTCTCCTCTCCGCAGTGAATGAATAAACTGTTTTAATAGAGCTTAGTGCTTGTTCTACAATGGCGTTTGCTTTTCCATATTCTTTGACAGATAACTTTGATAAATGGATAAGGTATTTGCCATAAATCATGCCAGGGATTATGAGTAAAAGCAGTGTTGGGAATGCTACTAAAGCCAACCTCCAAGAGAAGTAGGTGGCAAATGCAACCCCAGAGATGAATGATGATAAGTGCATGAAAAATAGAGGCACCTGAGAAACCAAGATGAAAGGGGGAAATTAAGGATGAGAAGAAAATATATAAAAGAATATGTTGAACTGGTATACTTAAGGCAAAGATATAAATATAACAAGGAGTGCATAAAATTACAAAGATGAAAAAGAAAAGAAAAGAAAATGAACCTTTTCACTTAGAACTTCTTGTATGAGAGAAGTGTCCTTTGATATGCTATTAATGATTTCAGAAGTAGTTGCTACTTGAGAATCAAAAAACCCCACTTCTTGTCTTAGGACAGCTTCCAAATACTTGTAACGAATTCTCAACACCTGTCTCTCACTTGTTTTGCTCCAACAATAGCCTTCTGCAAAAATATCATCAATTATTCATATTCACTCTCTAGATCTTGCAATATATAATATTCTTAAAAGTTTTAAATCTTATCTATAATTATGTGGTTTGGTTTTATTTTTCAGGATCAAATCTATGAGAAAATTTAGCCAGTGTTTTTTCTTAAATTGCATCAAGATTCAAGATATTAATTAGATGTAGATGACTGAGCTTGTTGGTTAGTGTAATTTCCTAGTTATTTTTTGTAAAATTCTCTACCTTTTAGGGTTACATATACTACATACATATCAATGACCAAACATGTATATAAAAACAAAGGGTGCCTCCTACTATACTGTTATAAGATGCTAGCTTAATGCTTATTAAAACTTTTCACACCTTTGTCCTTAAAAAGTAAAGCAAATAAAAAGAAGGTTTGAATTTGGAATACCCATGAAGGCCATCCCCATAACTGCCAATCCCAAGTAGACAAAATATAAGCTGCACTGTAAATAATAAAACCAAAAAAAAAAAAAAAAGAGAAATATAAGTTGATTAGACCTATGTGTTAATAAGAGGAAGACATTGTGGAAAAATTAAGTGAACCAAGAATGAGAAAGTCAACGTTAGCTTAATTACCTTTTCAACTTCAGCCATGGAAGTTCCATTATTATTTTGTTGGTTATTACCATAACCTAAGCTGTTCATGATACGGCTAGCAAATAGAAGCAAAATATTTGTGGACATTCCATCTCCTATTGCTCCCAAAGCACCCATTAACATGAGCAAAATATCAAACCAATCAGCATATCTCAAAATGATGGCTATTGAAGCACTCTCTTTTTTTCTCATCTCTCCCTTTTGTGATTGATCCTTTTTTTGGGAACCCATTTTGATCCTTTCAGCTTTAGTCTTAATTAGGTTGCCAATGCAGAAGGAAAGAAGAGAGAGGTGAATTATATATGAAGGAATTATAAAGTACTTGATTTCCAAAGGCTTGTTATATATAAGTGTGAAGTGTGAAGTGTGAACAGTATGCATCTTTTGTCAAGACTCAAAAAGATTGAGTGGCATATTCCATGACAAGCACACAATGAGAAAATCACAAGCTTTATGTGGGATTATGGGGTTGTTAAAGATGTTTTTTTGTTTGGTTTTTCATTTGTTTCTTTTGTCAAGTTTTGAAAAAAAAAAAAGATGATTAAGATAGAGGTCCAATTTGCCATGAAAGCATTCGCTAGCTCCTTTCTTTGTATTAGTTTAATTAGTACTCTGATTTGGGTCACTTTGGCTATATTGTTGCTTTATTGAAAGCTTTTTGTATTTTATATAAAGTCACTTCAAGTGGTAATGTATGTCCCTGCCCGTGAAATATTTAATAGAGTATCCGGGCACATGGATTGAAATGTGGGTGAATTTTTTGTAATTTGCGTAATTTTGGGTAATTCTCAACTTATATTAGGACATATATATGTATATAAGTGTTAAATTCATAATTAATTATCAATTCTATTTGTATTTAACATTTTTAATTTAGTAGTCATGTGAATCGTTAGATGTAAATGAGATCGACGAGTATTAGGTTGATAATATATATGATTAGTTTTAAAGACTTTGAGGAGATATACTAATTAAGGTTGAAAACATGTTGGTTTCTCTCACCATTTCTCATAAAGAGAAAATTAACTTGTAAATAAGATAATGTATTTAAAAATTAATGTAAATATTGGGATCCATATATAAGTAGATTCGCAATACTCTAGTTGAAAATTTAATCGAACTAATACATAAAAAATTAATTAATTATTCTGTTTATACTTAGGTACATTTTAAAAGTGACTTGAAAAAAAAAAACATTTTTAAGTAATTATTTATATATCTTTTTACGTTTTCTTTTTAAAAAAAAATAGCTCTTGGTTAGAATCAACGTGTAATTACATGTGCTACTAATGAATAAAGGTACTAATATAAGACAACTGTGTCAGAGTATACACCTCTCACAGATTACGAAGATTTGAAAAGGAGCCCCATGTAGACGAAATAAAATATAGCCATCCATATTATTAATTGTATGAATGATATTTAAGCATATGTATTTCTCAGAAGCAGGGTAGAAGATATCTTCATATGTATCCAAAAAAGAAAAAGAAAAAGAAAAAGAAATCTTCATATATACAGCATATATATTCTATTATCCCGAATAAGTGAGCTGCCAGGTCAAACTTGATTGAACAGATCAAATTCCATATAATAATTCAAACATTTTTATAGCTGTATGTTTTGGACCTCTCATTTTCTTTGTGTGTGACACTCATATATACATACATACCCTTAAAAACGTGCTTATAGGAATGATATGATCCTTTATTAATTTCTAAAGCATTATATCTACTTTGCTCTTTTCATTTCCAGCCATTTTAAATTATGCTCTAAAACCTTAGTGCCCAGCATTGTTCATTAAAGCTCTACACTTGTCTGTCTCTAATTAGGATTCTCAAGTATAATTTGAAAGTAATATTATTCTTTGGGATGTGATGTAAAACGCCATGAGATACCTATTTTAGCATCTCTTAATTTGACAAATTGCCACACATTCAACATTGGCTAACTCGAATGTTTTTGTAATATACTCGCTTTTAACTAATCAATATTCCCCATTTCAGTTTTTTTTTGTTTTGTTAAATTCCTTATTAAATTATTATTATTGGTATTATTACTATTATTATATAAAACTTCCCTGAATCTTTTTCTTCTTCTTCTTCTTTAATTTAGTGCGTATGACCTAATCAATCCCTTGGTATTGATCTCAGAGGCAAACCACTTTATTCTTTATTATTGTTTAAGCATATATATTAAGATATTTTTTTTCGGACAGCAGTCTCAGCTCAGGCTTTTCCTTTCGATGGCTTTGCTTTAGACATTATTCAATGATTTGATTGATAAAATCGGTAGTATATGAAAAATACTATTTGATAAACTTACATGACAATTCTCTAAATATATGTTAATACATACTTTATAGGTCATGATTTGGATCTACCCGGAAAATAGTTGAAAAATAAAATAAAATAAACCTATGCTTGACATATCAAGGCTATCTGGTATACGTTGTTCAAATAGTAAAATATTATCTGAACTAATCAATTTTTTTTTTAAATCTAGATCTCTCCTTTCAGTTATATAGGGTCTGAATTTTCTAATACCGAAGGTAGGTATGTATGTTTTGTGTGACACATGGTTTCAGCACACTTGGTTACTCTTTACAAATTATCAGTTATCAGAGTCGCGACTCAAAACTCGACCAACTAGTCATTTGATCGATTTCAGTCAAATATCGAATTAGTCATGTATCACACCCGATCAAATTTAAAATTGATGACTCAATTGGGTCATGAAAACAGGCGGGTCATGCATTTAAAAAAAATCAAAAATCAAAGTTGTCATGTCTTGTTTTAAAAAAGGAAAAAATATTTCTGCAGTTACAGCAGATAAGTTATTTGCATTTATTCCCAAAACGACGTCGTTTTGGTATTGAAATCTTAAAAAATTCTGGAATAAATAAAAATTACCAAAAAAACACGATTTCCGTCCCAAAACGACGTCGTATTGGACTTACTGCAGATAAGTTATCTACAGTAATTGCAGAAAAAGCGAACCCTTTAAAAAAAAGTGGAAATCCTTTAAAAAACTTTTGTAGTTTTATTTGCTAGTAGTATACTCTTTTACAGTCAATTCAAATTTCAGCTTCCAAGATTGAATGCAATTTGCAGAACAGTAAATTAAGAAAATGTGACATATTAATTCCTTACAAATTCATTTTTATGGGAAGAGTGATTGGTAAATGTCGTATAATTATTAAATATTATTAGTTGAAGATACTTAGTAAATGAATTATATACGGTTACCTGATACTTGAATTTTATTTATTTATTTATTTTATAACATATTGTATATGGTTATTATATATGACTTTTTTATCCTCCAAAAATTTATATATGCTTGCAGTCCAGTATAATAATTTTTTATATGTATTTGAATATTTTATAGATTTCTACATATAAATATAAGTTTTTATATACTAACCCGAATCATATGATTTAATTGGTGCTTATCAATTGAAGCAATGATTCAATATTTTAAATAAAGGAGAGAGAAGAAAGAAAGCTAATGATAAAAATGGAAGGTATGAATACTCATGTGAACTCCACTTTGTGGATTGAAAATAAAGTGGACCCAAATATTTAAATCTTCACTTACAATTAGAAAAAAAAATACAAAAAAAGATCACTTTCAACTCTCTTTTACACGTCATTTTTTATAACGCCATATTTTAATTGCACAAAAAACAATTGTCAATTTTTTTTTACTATTTACTATTTTTCCCACGCTCAAATAAGCATATCTTAACCGTGAGTTTGATTCACTTTTGTGATTAAAATATTACTAGCAATGGTTGTTATGGACTCACGAGAGGCCGCTCTATATATATATATATATATATAATATTTCTGGCAGTCATTTTAGATAAGGTTATCTACAGTTACTCTTTTTTCACTAAGTATGATTGGCTGTACATTAAAATTATATTTTCTCTCTCCACCACGTCAGCTAACAATGTCTGAGAAAAAAGAAAAAAAGAACAACTTTATTGTTATAACTAAGTACTACCGGTCATACTTAGTGAAAAAGGAGTAGCTGTAGACAACCTTATCTAAAGTGGCTGTAGAAATATTTTTCCCTATATATAGACAACTATATCTTAGCTGTTGATCGAAAATCATCGGTTAATATTTGTAATGTAATTAATGATTAATTAATATTAATTAATTCATATGACTTCCTAAATTATAAACGGAAATTAACGGTTGAGATGTGGCGTAAGACTTATTATTCTTATATAGGTTAAAATGATCATGATATATATATATATATATATATATATATATATATATATATATATAGGAAAAGTGTTTGTCATTTTAAATGACATAAAGTTATGTCATTTTAAGAGAGAGATATGTCATTTGAAGAGAGAGATAAACACATAAATATTTTTTATTTAAAATTTAAAATTAAAAAAAATCACCCCCTTTCTCTCTCTCTTGATTTCCACTTTTCTGTGTCTATCTCTCTCCTAAAATGACATAACTTATGTCATTTAAAATGACAAACACCAAACCCTATATATATATATATATGGGTTTTATAAGAGTTATGTTGCAGGAAAAGTGATTGTGTTATGTTATAGAGATTCGTTTTGCGTGCTGAAGTTTTTTTTTTTTGCTGCGGGCCCCACAAAATGTTGTGTGTAGGAAACTTTTTGTGGTCATGTTAAATGATAGATGATAAACCCTATATATATATATATTGAAATATTCCATCGGTTCATCGTTTTGCGACTAATCCGATTCAGAGTGGGTCCAGAATTAAAGCTTTAAACTCCTCCCAAATGTGGTACTGAGAGGTAGGAGTGTGCAAAATAATCAAAAAATTGAACCGAACCATGAATCGAACTGAACTGCCCCTTAAAATAACCGATTTTTAAAAACCAGTTAATGAACCGAACTAGTTTTTAAAGAACCAGTTCATGAACCGAACTGGTTTTTAGAACCGATTTAAGAACCGAACCGTTTCCGAACCGAACCGAACCATTTTCAAACCGAACCAAATTGATTTTTATAACTTTTTTTTAAAACTTTTAATTTTTTTCTTTTCAAAAGAGGGTCGGCCCGAACCGGTTTCGAATCGAACCGAACCACTTCCGAACCAAACCAGTTTTGAAACGAACCGAACCACTTTCGAACCGAACCATTTAAACCAATTCGGTTCGGTTTTTCAAAAAATTCGGTTCGGTTCGACCGATGCACATCCCTACTGAGAGGATCAAACACATGCTCTCAACCCCACATGCTCAGCTCCTATGTGTCAAATGAGCTACCATCATTTGGTGAGAGGCCTATATTCTAGAAGGCTCAATAAGAGTCAACACAAAAGGAAGATGATCTTTTGTTAATGACGATCTTATCTTAATAGTCGAGCAATTGGACTTAGGCCCCAAATAAGCCACTAAAGGTTAAGAACTTCATGATTCACAAATATACTCTATAAATAAGATGTAAAGTCTATAGGTATATGGCTAATCTCTTTATTACTGTTATGCTATTACTGTGCACACACACCACCCCTTTTGGCAAATGTCATTTCTATAGTATACAGTGATCAGTAATAGGGGTGATCAAAATGTCCAAAAAAATCAACTGATCCATAATCAAGCTGCTCCACATTTTAAAAATCGGATATTTTCAAAAATCGGTTTCATATGAAACTGCATTTTATTTTATAAACTGATTATTTACCAAACCATAAAAATAATTGATTATCCATGGTTATCAATAACCAAACTGCTTTACAATTAAAGAACAAATAAGTATTATCTTTTATCATGCCTATTATATTAGTCAATTGACTCAAACTTCCAAACAATAAAATAACCACATACAGACCTCCGGACAAACTCATAACTTGACAAGGCGAAGGCTTTGAAATGACAAAGATGAAGTTAAAAAATCATAACGAAAAGGCAACGAAATTAATCAATTGGCTTAACGTCTCTGAGAGCGCCGTTAAAAGGACAACTCACAATGAATTTACTTATTTGTTCTTTAATTATAGAACAGTTTGGTTATGGATAACCAATTATTTTTATGGTTTGGTAAATAACCAGTTTATAAAAATAAAATACAGTTTCATATGAAACCGATTTTTAAAAATAACTGGTTTTTAAAATGTGGAGCACCTTAATTATGGATTGATTTAGTTCTTGGGGACATTTTGAACACCCCTACCCATACTTTCCTCCATCAGTTCAAATAAAACTCTTAGTAACATAAATCTTGAGAGAACGAAGAGTAAATTTTTTTATAATTTTAAAATAATTCAATTTTTCTTCTACCAATCACTCTCAAAACAACGTGAAACAATTTCTATAAGAATCATTTCGTCCGGAGAGTTCCAAAACAATGAAGATTCCAGCAAGAAATAGTTGGTCAACTACCTATAACTGGGAGAAACAAACGACTACTTATAAAAATAGCACAATCCATCAAAACCTAATTTTGAATTTGTTAAAAAATCAGTTTTGAACTTGATAACCGATTTATGGTTCATAACCGGTTTTGATTTAAAATCGATTTTGAATTAAAACCAGTTTAAAATCAATTTTATATCAAAACCGGTTATAAACCATAAATCGATTTTGGAACCGGTTTCAAACCAGTTTAGAAAATTAAAAATCGATTTTAAAAGAAGAAAACCGGTTCGGTTTGAAAATCAAACCGTTTAAAACCGGTTTGGTTCGATTTTTGTTAAAACTGGTTATGAACCGCTCCATACACACCCTTAATCAGTAATCTCAAAAATATCTCATCTTTAGATATCTAAGAAAGAATACCATATCCAATATAAATTTACTAATTTTTGGCTAGACATTTCTATTATCCAAACAGAACAATGGTATTTTTTATTTTTTTTTGTAAATAACAATGGTATTTTTAAGAATGTTATTCTTAGTTATATGATTATCTTGTATAGTTGGCCAAAATATTTATGTGAATGGTTCCTATCATAGTTAGTCAAGGTGGATAGAAAGGAGGGGCGAGCATCCACGGTTATTTCTCTCTACATTTTGATTTTTTTTTATTATTGTGTATATAATGGCATTGATTTAATAATAATAGATTATTAGTATTAATAATTAGTTCCTTCCTAAAAAAATACTTATAATAGTTAGCTTATCTTATTATTAATAATAATATAATTTTGAAATTTTTTTTTTACCTCATTCGTAAAAAATTCTGACTCCGCCATTTATCGTCGTCTAGAGCTGGCATGCAGCGAAGGCTTACCGAAATTTCTCAACGGTACATGTTGCAAGCTTAAATCCTTAATATATATAAAAAATGGAAAAAGTTTTTGTCATTTTAAATGACATAAAGTTATGTCATTTCAAGAGAGGGACAGACACATAAATTTTTTTTTATTTAAATTTTAAATTATAAAAAACCACATAATTTCTCTCTTCCATGATTTTTATTTTTCTGTGTCTATCTCTCTCTTAAAATGATATAAATGTCATTTAAAATGATAAACACCAAACCCATAAAAAAATAAAAAAAATCAATCACACTCATTAATTCTCCTCGTCTGAAGCGAAAAGCCGAAAACTATCAATAATCAACGATCCATTATTTTCTACATAAGTGTAGGCAAATTTGTAATTACACAGAAGTGCTAGGATAGGTTCGCATAATCATATCAGAGGTTGTGCAACTTTTTGCTTAGTGTGGTGTCTTTGAATAATAAATAATTTTCATGCCTAAAAAGTCTAAAATTTTCAGTTTTGCTTTGACCCCTTAGCTATAAAGATTGGTCCACATGACGCACATAAATTTATTTTATTTATTAATTTTTGTTGGGTTTATAATCAATGTGAAACATGTGTTGTTATTAAAAAAGAATGGTTGTATATGCCTAATTAGGGTGAATGCACCCGTTGCTTCATTTAATGAACAAAAAGTGGATTTGAATTTGGTTTTAAACAACGCCAATGAGTAAGATTGTTTAAGATAATCCAATGCAGTGGCTCGAACAAGATAGCGGCATTTTGCATATTCCAAGTACTGAGATTCATCTACAAAACCAATGACAATGCATCCAATGGTTGGTCTATTGATTAGTTTTTTTTTGAATATCGGTCTATTGATTAGTTAAATGCTCATTAACTATCTACAAAACCAATGACAATGTATCCATATTTAACTGCCACGTGATTAATTCACAACACATGGTTAAAATCAAATTCATCTTTTCTTTGTTTTGGTGCCTCTAATTGACTACAATGCATTGTTTTTTTATTCTTAACCCCCCAACCCTCCTAAAATAAAATAAAATAAAGCTTTTGTGATTTGTTAATAAGTTACCTAGCAAGAATAGCACTTACATTTTAATTTTTTTAGACAAAGTTAAGAGTAGTGCCGGTCCTCAACATCATATAATATGTGATGCATGCAAAGTTGTGATATGGACATTTTTGTAGTTTAAATTTGAAAGTGGAATTTTGAATAGTTTAGGTCCTACCCACTTCAATTCATCTGCTCTAGTTTTCATTACTTTTTAGGTTCCTAACTGTTTAATGTATCATGATAATTCAAAAGCAATGTATTGAAACTGTTTACTCACCTGTGGCCTTATATGATCCTAATGACAAAGCCTCTCCAACGGAGACCCGTTCTATGTTCATTGCATTAAAGAGAGGTTTAGTTCTCTGTTTTTTAATATTAGTTTAGTAATTTAGTCTCGAGGAATACAAAGTATGTCTAAAATAAAATAGGCTAAAATATAAGTTACCTCTTTGAACTTTAATCATGTTTTAAATTACCCCTAATACTTTTAATTGTTTCAATTAATCCCCTGTATTATATAATTGTTTCAAATCAACAATTCTATTAAAAAATTTACAAATTCTGTTAAACCTCTTCACATGCCCTAAGCCCCATATCTCAAAAATTTATTCTCTCTTTTCTTCTACGTTCTCCCTTCTTTTATTACAATTTTCTTTTGATCTTTTCTTAGTAGTTTGAGATGATTTCGATTTGGATCAAAGAAGATTAACATATAAGAATCTTCACAAAGTTTGGAATGGGATGATCTTGTTATTATTTATACACAAAGTTTTCAGCGATGATCTTTTCTTCTACGATTTGGATGATCTTTTCTTCTCTCTTTTCTTTAGCTCTTGATTATTTATTCACAAAGTTTCCAGCGATGATTGTTTCCCCTTCGTAGAAGATGTTAATATTATTTAAGAGGGACATTGGGAGAACATAGAAGAAAAGAGACACATTAATCTTCTCCGATCCAAATCGAAATCATTCCAAACTATTTTAATAAAAGATGAGAGAACATAGAAAAAAAAGAGAGAATTTTTTTTGAGATTTGGGGCTTAGGGCTGTGAGGAGGTTTAACAAAGTTTGTAAAAATTTTAATAGAATTGTTAATTTGAAACAATTATAAAGTATAGGGGTTAATTGAAACAATTAAAAGTACAAGGGATAAACTTGAAATAAAAGAGTATTTGAAATATTATTGAATCGTATTTGAATCTGTACATAGGGGTCTCTATTTCTAGAGACTTCTTGACCTAATTTTGACCTAATGGGCTTGGCCCAATATACAAGTAACGGACTAAATAAATACAAATAAATGACTACATAATTACTAATAAATGACTACATAATTACTATTTAATACAAATAAATGACTACATAATTACTAATAAATGACTACATAATTACTATTTACAACACTCCCCCTCAAGCTGAGGAATAGATATTTATCATTCCCAGCTTGCTAGCAAGTTCTTGAAATCTATCTGAAGGAAGCCCCTTTGTCAATAGATCAGCTAATTGACGCCCAGTGGGAATGTATGGAGTGGTAATCAACCCGCTATCAAGTTTCTCTTTGATGA
The DNA here is from genome assembly GCF_033153095.1 of Gastrolobium bilobum. Classification (NCBI taxonomy): domain Eukaryota; kingdom Viridiplantae; phylum Streptophyta; class Magnoliopsida; order Fabales; family Fabaceae; genus Gastrolobium; species Gastrolobium bilobum. The sequence goes on from NW_026895403.1 coordinate 86,497, forward strand.
AATGGCGGTCGACCTCAATATGTTTAGTCCGATCATGTTGAACTGGATTATGAGCTATACAAATAGCGGACTTATTATCACATAGCAGCTTCATAGGTCCCTCACATTTTATTTTTAGATCATCAAGTACAATTTTCAGCCACAGTAACTCACAAATGCCTTGAGCCATAGCTCGAAATTCAGCTTCTGCACTTGATCTGGCGACCACATCTTGTTTCTTACTTCTCCATGTCACCAAGTTACCACAAAGAAACATGCAATAACCAGTGGTAGAACGACGGTCAGTCACGGATCCAGCATAATCAGCATCTGTGTAGACTTCTAAAGATAGATTGCCATCACGTCGGAATAACAACCCTTTACCAGGAGTACCTTTCAGATACTGAAGAATTCTCTCTACTGCCTGCATATGTTTCTCCTTTGGATCGTGCATAAACTGACTGACAACACTAACAGCATAAGCTAAGTCTGGTCTAGTATGGGCCAAATATATCAATTTCCCAACTAGCTGTTGATATTGTCCTTTATCAACTGGAGGACTCTCCTCTTCATAGCCCATCTTGTGATTCTGCTCAATAGGAGTATTAGAGGGTTTACACCCGAGCTTTCCTGCTTCTTTGATAAGATCAAGAACATATTTCCTCTGGCTGATAAAGATTCCTTTGCTCGAATGAGCTACTTCTATCCCTAGGAAATATCTCAGTTTCCCAAGGTCTTTGACTTCAAACTCAGAGGCAAGCCGTGTTTGCAGAATCTGTCTCTCCACATAATCATCACCTGTGATAATAATATCATCAACATATAAAAGGAGCACAGTAAGCTTCCCATTTTGGGAGTGCCTGAAAAAAAGAGTGTGATCTCCTTGACTTTGTTTATATCCTAAGGTCATCATAACCTTAGTAAACTTTCCAAACCAGGCACGAGGTGACTGCTTCAATCCATACAAGGCCTTTTATTTACAAACTTTATTTTCTCCCTTCACAGAATCAAAACCAGGCAGAATTTCCATGTAGACTTCTTCTTCTAACTCACCATTGAGGAAAGCATTCTTCACATCAAATTGGTTTATATCCCAATTGTAATGGGCAGCAAGGGATAACAAAACTCTCACCGTATTCATCTTTGCAACTGGAGCAAATGTTTCTTCATAATCAATGCCATAGGTTTGAGAGTAACCTTTGGCAACTAATCGAGCTTTGTATCTCTCAAGAGTTCTATCAGAATTATATTTCAGGGCATAAACCCATCTGCCCCCTACTGTTTTCTTTTGCAGTAGGTCTATCAATAACCTCCCATGTTTTATTTTTCTCCAATGCATTCATCTCCTCTTGCATGGCTTGAGCCCAATTCCTATCTTTCAAGGCTTCATGTACTGATTTTGGGATTGCAATAGAGTTTAGTGCTGAAACAAAGCTTTTGTGCTGCACAGAAAGATTAGCAGAGGAAACAAACTAGGAGATAGGGTATTGAGTACAAGAGGGACATGAGGGACAAGATTTCTTGGGACAAGCTCTTTTTCCCTTTCTAAGAGCAATAGGTAAATCATCAGAATCAGTAGTAATGGGTAAGTCATCAGAAGTATTAACATCATGATCAGAAATATGAGATTCAGGACTTACCAGTGGTTCAGACGATTGAGGTTGTTGCTGAGACAATGTGAGTTGTTTCCTTCTTTCAGGTGTCATAATCTTTCGTATCTCTGGTGTACTTGATGTATCAATCACAGGAGAATCAGTCACAGGAGGATTACTCACAAGAGGATCAGACACAGGAGGAACATACAAAGGAGAAACAGACACAGGAGGAACAGGACCAGGTGGAGGATACACTGACATAGGTAAAGGAGTAGACACTGATGATTCAAACTCAAGGAAGGGAGGTGATGAGATTTCTGGTGAAGGATTCTCCCCCTGAAGATGAGGACCTTGAAAAAAAGGACTCAGATTCCTGAAATGTAACATCCATAGAAACAAAAAATTTCCTACTACTAGGGTGATAGCACTTGTAGCCCTTCTTATCAGGAACATAACCAAGAAAAACACATTTAATAGCCCTAGGGTCCAACTTACTGCGATGATGTTTATGAACATGAACAAAAGCAACACACCCAAACACTCGTGGAGGAAGACTCATCATAGTTGGAATAGAAGGAAAAAAAAAGTCATAGAGTGAATAGGACTTACATGGTCAAGTACCCGAGTGGGTAAACGGTTGATCAAGAATGCTGCAGTAAGAATAGCATCTCCCCAATAGTATTTGGGTACATGTGTCTGAAACATTAATGCACGAGCCACTTCAAGAAGATGACGATATTTTCTTTCAGCAACCCCATTCTGTTGGGGGGTGTCAACACAAGTAAGTTCATGAATCATACCGTTATTTCTTATAAATTGGGAAAAGCTATGATTAACATATTCAGTACCATTATCTGTTCTTAGTCTCTTGAGTTTTTTACCAAACTGGGTCTCAATCATTTTATAAAATTGAAAGAACAGTTGTGGTACCTCAGACTTTTCACGCATTAAGTACACCCAAGTTACACGAGTGCAATCATCAATAAAAGAAACAAACCATCTATTTCCAGAACCATGAGGGACTTTAGAGGGACCCCAAACATCAGAATGAATAAGATCAAAAGGTTCAACACTCTTAGTAATACTAGAAGGAAAAGACACACGATGATGCTTAGCAAATTCACAAACATCACAATGAAAAGACTCAACAGATTTAGACAAAAATAATGACGAAAATAAAGATTTGAGTAAACTAAATGGAGGATGACCTAAGCGCTTATGATGAAGCCAAATCAAAGAATCAACAGTTGATTGACCATGAGACATCAAGATGTGATTTGTTACTTTATTTGCAGGAGATTGTGACACTAGATAGTACAGCCCACCTTGCTCTTTAGCACTACCAATCGTCTTCCCCGTGGCGAGATCCTGAAAAACACAATGGGTAGGATAGAAGGTTACAGTACAATTCAAATCTTTTGTAATTTTATGAATAGAAAGAAGATTCGTGGAGAGTTTAGGAACATGAAGAACATCCTTAAGATGTAAGGATTGCTGTAAGTTTATGTCACCAGATCCCGCAACTGATGTATGAGAGCCATCAGCTACAGCTATTGTATGAGTTCCAATGGTAGGATGATAAGAGGTAAAGGAGTCAGCACAACAAGCCATATGATCAGTAGCACCAGAATCAACAACCCAAGAATGTTTAAAATCATTACATGAAGAAATGAAAGAATAAGTTTTGGAGCTCATACCAGTCATAGTCAAAGCACTAGTATCAGATGGCTTACTCATAGAATCAAGAATGGTTCGGAGCCGTTCCAACTCATATGGACGAAATGCAGGTTGGGTCTTATTAGGTGTAGGAGTTATTTCAGAGGAAGTAAAATGCGCTTGACCACGCAACTTTGCCATCTTTTCTAAGACAAATTGCTTTCCATAAAGGCAAAAGCATAAATCCTTGATATGACCTGTTCTTTTACAATAAGAACACCATCGATCATCTCTCTTAGGTCTAGAAGAGGTACCATCATAAAATTTTGAAAAAGAACTCCTTTGAGAAGAGGCCATACTGCACAGAAAATGGTCAAAGAAAAGCTCCAAGAAGCCAAAAAAATCACAAATAAATACCAAACGATGTCCGATCAAAGAGAGGAGCACAGATCCAGAAAAAGGATGAAGGGAAGATCAGGATCGCGGTGGTCCGATCCGGAAAAATGATCTCACGCGCCGGTGAGATTGGCTGCGCATGGGCTTCACTCGCGATTGAAGGGGCGGCGCGTGTGGGCGCGTGCGGTGGCCGTTCGGTCTGAAATTTCTGGAGCAACATCGTCCGGTGAGCGCGGTTCTTTCTGGGTCTGTTCGGAGTTGAAAAACCACCGGGAAAGGGTCCAATTGTGATGAACAGATGCTGTCTTGTGATGAAGAATAATGGAGACGATGAACAGTAACAGAGATCCAGTATAACAGAGATCTTCTCGGTCCAAGAGGTCCCCGGAAAAAAAAAATCCGGTGGCGGCTGATGGCAGCGAGAGACAAAAAGAATACAAGGTTCTTGTTCTAAAGACAATAGGCGCGGAAGCAAAGCCCTCAGGATCGATAGCTCTGATACCAACTTGAAATAAAAGGGTATTTGAAATATTATTGAATCGTATTTGAATTTGTACATAGGGGTCTCTATTTCTAGAGACTTCTTGACCTAATTTTGACCTAATGGGCTTGGCCCAAAATACAAGTAACGGACTAAATAAATACAAATAAATGACTACATAATTACTAATAAATGACTACATAATTACTATTTAATACAAATAAATGACTACATAATTACTAATAAATGACTACATAATTACTATTTACAATAGATAATTTGAGACATGATCAAAGTTAACTTATATTTTAGCCAAAAAAATATATGAAAAACCATCTAGAGGGCATTTAAGGCAAGTTTTCACCCTTTTAATGTAAAATTACCAACATTTCACGGGTTCAATTTATTTATTATAAATAATTTATCAATCTAATATGAGTCGAACACGTATAGGAGTGTGCGCATTTAAGTTGCGTTTGATCTCCATGCATGACTTATTCAAAAATAAGTACAATGTATTTTACGGGATGCTTGTGGTGGGGCTGCTTGTGGAGTCATTATACGGGATGATTCAGGCAGATGGTCACATGGTGTGGCTTATCATATAGGGCAGTGTTCAGCTTTTGTAGCTGAACTATGGGGTATCCTAAAAGGTCTTCAAGCTGCTTGGGATGGTGGTTGGAGAAGATGTATTTTAGAAAGTGATTCTAGTTCGGTTATCACTTTGCTCACCAATAGTAGAGGAGCAGCTCGAGAGTCTCGTCTGGTGGCTCATATTCGAGCATGGTTACAGAAGGACTGGGATGTTCACCTGATTCATGCTTTTCGAGAGAGCAATGGTTGTGCTGACTGGCTCTCTAAGTATCCCTTAGACAATTATTTAGAGAATAATGTGTGTATTTTTTCTACCTCCCTCCTGGTATTTGGCCTTTGTATTTGACTGATTTTTCTTCGGTTTGTTTTTTTCGTAAAGTTGTTTTGAATTGATCTTCTGGGGTTTTTCCCCCTTACCAAAAAAAAAAGTACAATGTAAGACACATATACCTTGGTCATGTGTGTTTAAATTATATATGCACCCCATGTGCATCTTGTAGAATGTGACAAATGCCTTTTGAAATTTATGCAAATAATGTCTAGGTAATGTGTGACTTAAACATGTGTATCCTCCCCATATGTATTTCACTCGTATTATACTGATAAATAGTTTGACAAAAATTTAAATTTAAACAGATGAAATGTCTTGGTTTTGGCGTTAGAGAGGTCAAAAAGCCATGTTTTGAACTCGAAATAGAGATATATTATTCTACCTACTTTCTTTTCATTTACCTTACTTACCACTCTCGAACATCGTTATATCAGAATCTCAAGAGAAAATAGAAATAATAAAGATTAGTTGAGATATAATCTAACAGTATTAGAAAATGATAGATAAAGTAGTCTTAAAAAAAAAGTTAACGAGAATAAATTATCCCCTTAACGAACACATAATTGGCGAATCCTAGAAAGTGTGAAACAGATCTTACAAAACCTGATTTTGCATTGTGAAGTGGAACTGGGTGGAGGTGGAGGAAGCAAACGGGCCCTCGCAAACGCGTTTCAACAGAAAAGACCAAAGGTTTTAAGGCCTTTCCACTAGAGATATGTGATGTATTCTAAAGCCCACTTTCGGTGGCTTTGGCAGCTATTGCAACTTGTACAAAACGTACCCATGAAAAAACAAAACAAAGAAGAAGAAGAATCGAAGTTGATTAGTTAGTTCGTAAGGTAACCTTGCAATAAAATCGTAGCACATGGCCTCCAATTTAATGTTTGATAATAATACTGAGGATTCTCACTGGATCATTCAGAGGTACGGGAAGTTGATTACAATCTGAGTTTCTATATTGTTTAGCATTCTTGCTAACTTATTTAATAAATTATTTGTAAGTTTAAATCAAAATGATCCTTACATGTTCTTTGCTGAGTTGATCAAAGTTGATTCATTTATAAGTTCAATATATATTTTGTATGGCGATGTAAAAGAATCGCATAATAAAAAAATGAAAAATGTTTCTCTCATGTTATATAAAAAATCTTATCTCATATTATACACTTGTCGAAATTTAAACAGCATTTCTTTTTCTTTTTTTTATTTCTTTTAATTGTGAGACTCACCTAATTATATCTCTATATAAGAGACTATTATCTCATATCATATAAGAAAAATATTGCCCGTAAAAAAAAAAGGATTTATGTTTGTAATGTTGCATAACAAAACCCCCCTGCAAACACAATGTTTGTGGGATCAACAATACTTAAAAAAAAAAAAGAGCTGCCATTGTTTTCTATGTATCTATTGGAAGAAAATTTTATGTTCATATAACATAACGGTTCAATTCTCTAAAAAAATAATAACTTTATCAAAAAAGCCTTCCCTCTATGTGCCAAATTAATTTCAACTTAATATTTTAGGTTTTTTTTTTATAAAATAAATGTAGATAATTTATCTATATTTGTTTTCAAAATAATATTATTTTGAATTAAAAAATTAAAAAATTTAATAAAAAAAATTATTATAACCCTGAAATAAATTATAATTACAAAAATAATTAATTTTCGTCTTAAAATAATATTATTTTGAGCTCAATATAAATAAATTATCTATATTAGTAAACCTAATATTTTATTCATTAAAACTTTAATTAAATAGATAATTACACATACAAGCCAAATAACAATAAAATGCATAAAAATCGAAACCATCTAGATTACCTCTATCACTTTGTTAGGCTTATGGAAAATGCCGATACTTATTCAAACAAAATTCAAAAGACTAATAAGTAACTAATTAACAACAATAATAATAAGGAAAAGTGTTTGTTATTTTTTTTTTTTATAACAAGTGTTTGTTATTTTAAATGACTGAAAATTATGTTATTTTAAGAGAGATATATATATAGAAAATTTAAATTTAAATTAAAAAAAACCACCAACTTTCTCTCTGCCATGATTTCTGTTTTTCTGTGTTTATCTCTTTCCTAAAATGATATAACTTATGTCATTTAAAATGATAAACAACAAACCCTAATAATAATTATAAAATAAGAAATAGGATATTGTGACACACAAATAATGTTACACATAATGTTACGACCACGTCTTTACCGTTTTCTGCCAATCAACGGTTATTATTTATTGCGAATTAATAATTAATTAATGAGTTTGATTTGAAAAATGATAACCGTTGATTGACGGAAATCAACGGTAAAGATGTTGTCGTAACATTGTGCGTAAATGTGTGAGAATATCCTATTCCATCAAATAAAACAAAATAAAAACCAACAATAGTAACATATTTTCAATCGCAGGACTCGATAATGAAGAAGATGGAAGAACCAGGAAGAATGGAGAATGAGACGGTGTTTGTCCCTCAAGAAATGTTAATTGAAATCCTGTTGAGGGTTCCGGTGAAGTCTCTGGTGCGATTCAAGCGTGTGTGTAAGTCATGGCAATCTCTTATATCCGATCCATGTTTTGCAACATCGCATTTTGAATTTTCTAGGGCACGCACCAATAGGGTTTTGTTCTTTAAGCCTTCTGATTCTAATATTCGATCTATGGACTTAGATGCATCATTTGACGATCACGATGATTCTGTTTCTGCTTCATTAAAGCTTGGTTTTTTGCATCCAAAGCATGATTTTCCTGTTCGAATTATGGGTTCCTGCAGAGGGTTTGTACTTTTGGATTGTCATCAAAATCTCTATATATGGAACCCATCCACTGGTGTTCACAAAAAGATATCAGTGTCTAATAGTTTGAATGAAAAATTTCTGTATGGTTTTGGGTATGATTCATCTAAGGATGACTACTTGATTGTTCTAGCATCATCTTCCCACTCAAACAAAGTTAAATGGAAAATTTTCTCATTGAGAGATAATATATGGAAAAAAATTAAGGGTAACCATTTGCCCTCTATAGATGTCTTTGGTTATCCCAGATCCAGAGCCATAGCCAGAGTGGGTTCACTGTTCAACTCGGCTATTCATTGGTTGGCTTTTAGTAATGGTTTGTCCAAGAATGTTATTGTTGCATTTGATTTAGTGGAAAGGACTTTTTCAGAAATGCTTCTGCCAGAGGATACTTATGCATACTTTGACTATGATGATGATATGTTACCTGATTGGTCGCTTGGGGTACATGATGGATTTCTCAGTCTGTTTATTTCGGTGAAAGATGTCGGTTTCGTTTGGATATGGGTAATGAAAGAATACGAAGTAAGCTCATCTTGGGAAGTGGAAAGTTTCCTGAAAATTAGTGCCTTTAACCCCATATGCTGTACAGAAAGTGGTGATTTTGTTGGAAGAAATGGTGGGGGATTAGTGAAATGTGATCACAAGGGAAAGCCGCTATCGCATTGCTCCTATTCAGTTGATCCATATGGATTCAAAGCGGCTATGTATACAGAATCTCTGTTTTCACTTCCTTAAGAAGACACAGACAGTGAGCAAGCTGAAGAAGATAGAATGGCATATTTGACCGTGTCTGAGTCTTGACTGTTGCAAATTCGTAGTTTTTAGTTTCACTTGCTGCTAGTGAATATTTGACCTTTGAATTGCTGAACTTTCGGTCCCATATAAAGTTCTTTAAAGCTGCATAATTCGGTTACCTTGTATGGTGAATTAAAGCTGAAATTGTTTTAGCAGTGCATTGTCATTGGTCACTGACTTGATCTGTTATATATACTTGGTAATAGTACATTGTGTTTGCGTTTCTGCATAGCTATATTTTTTTTTTTTTTTTGATAACAACATAGCTATATTTTTAACTCATCATCACATTTCAACCCAAAATTATAAGGCATTGGATTTATGAATCATTTCACTTATATGTATTATGTTTAGCCTATTGTGAGATTTTTTATCACTCACTTGAATTTTCAACAATAGCTAATTGCACTTAACATTTAATCAAACCCCAATTCTGTATAGCCCCTGATTATTGAATAAATTGACGAGGGCATTAAAATCAATGTTGCTTTTTAGCTATGAACGAGCATGCACCACAATGAAAAGGGTTCTCTGTTATTCTGGATGGAGATGAAGAATAACTAGAGGTTGAATCCTCTTCTAAGGGAAACACTCTCTTCTAAACAGTTCTATTTCCCCCTATATTTTTTTTTTGGTAACATATTTCCCCCTATTTAACCCCCTAACTAATTGACTCATGTGAGTGCTCTCAACTGTCCCATGTGAATGCATCTAAATATACGAACCATTTCTTCATCCTTATTGTACTATTTCAAAAAAAAAAAAGGGGGGGGCATCCATTTCTCTGCAAAAATTCTGAATTTTCTTTCCCAGGTGACTTGAGACTTTGTAGATTTCTCCTGAATATCATCAACAACAAAGTTGTGGATGCCTTGATCGATTTCTATAAAACTCCAAGCAAAAATGACCGGCACTCCTCGGTCTTTCATCAATTTTCTTATCTCAAAAACATCTTCCCACCTACTTACTTCCCATCAATTTTTTTTAGCAGACATATATTGGCTGTGGCTATATTTCCCATTTAGTGACGTATCAAGTTGAAGGATTTCCCACCAAAATAACCTAAAAGAGTAAAGTAAAAAGCATGGATGATTAGTGATAGACCTAACAATGGCATTCATAAAACATCAAGCTTAAATATTGGATTCGTAGTTTTGATTTGATATTTTTAAATTGCATTAGGGGTTTTCAAATCAATAGAAATTAAATTTTTGGATCAAATAAAAATATGATTAAGAGCTATTTTTTATTTATATAGTTTTGATGATGGGAAAAATGTTTGTCATTTTAAATGACAGAAAGTTATGTCATTTTAAGAGAGATACATACACAGAAAATTTGAATTTTAAATTAAAAAAACCACTCACTTTCTCTCTTCCATGATTTCCGTTTTTGTGTCTATCTCTCTCCTAAAATGACATAACTTATGTCATTTAAAATGACAAACACCAAACTTTTGATGATTATACTTATTAATGTACCTGATAAGATACATGTATCTAGTATATTGTAAATCATTAAAACCTACAAAAAAAATTAAAAATAAGAAAAAACCACGAAATTCATTCATTGCATGAAAGTTAAAACAACACAAAATAACAGTCTAATATTTTAGTAGTGTTATATATCCCTTCAATTTAAATAAAAAACTAAGTTGGAGGAGATGATGGCCCCTGACTTCGGGGTTCGTGACTAGCATAGGAAGAACTAGAACATCTTGAGTCTAGGTCTGTAACCTGCAATTAGACAATAAAAAAATTACAACAATCAAGAGTGAGAAGGAATGATGTTCAACGCAAGAATCACAAAATGATGCCACTCTACAGTATTTACAAAGTATGTATATGATCTTCTAATCACCATTAAAATTGTGGGTTCCCACTTATGCTACGTTTTGTTTTGTTTGTTCTCTATCTTATAGTACTACATTAATTTTCAGCTTCTGCATTCTTTCATGAAAAAATTCCAAGCTAACCCCTCCGCCTAAACAGCAGGTTTCGCCTGGTGTTGTGCAAGAAATCAAAGACTATCAATATATGAACATGTATTTTATAATTTACTTCACTGAAACTTAGTTTAGGATGTATTATTATTTTTCTATATGCTAGCTATCCACAATTTGTATGACACAAAAACTAGAAATGTAATATTCTTTTCGTTTTATATCTTTTGCAAGCCTCTACTTGAGAAAGCTATGCCTCTTGTGCTAACTCCTATGCTTCCAAACATTAAAGGTTATAAATTAAAATAGTCAAAAAATTTAAGGTGCTTTTCAGAGCTGTCACCGCTTTTGTTCAATTGCTCCTTTACTCATTTCTCTTTCTTTGTTATCTCTTTTTCCATCTATTATTTTCTTGAAAAATCAAGACAATATGAACAAATGGTAACTTTATTACCAAGCAAAAAGGATTACATCAATACTTTTCAAACGAAAGTGTTCAAACATAATTACTAAACATATGAAGCAAGAAAAAAAAGAAAATGAAAGGAATCACACAAACATAATTAAGCCTCAAGCTCCATACATAGTGTAAGCATGAAGACCACTGGTTCAAACATTTTATCAAACTGAGACAACATTTTATAAGGCTTGTGATAATTTACCTGATTAAGCGGCAATTGAACACCTAAATGTTGTACAAGAAACGCCACTTGTTCCGATAAAGCATCAATTTCTGATTTCAACTCTTTGATTTCATTTGCTGTGGGACCACCAGTGGATTTGAGGACCTTGGAGCGGCAAACATCAAATCCCATACTTTGATCGTGTCCTGAATGCTCTTCCCCAAAATCTTCAGTATAGATGTCTTCTGTAGAAGATATCCCGTCAGTTTGCGTCTCTAAGAGTTCCTGCAATGAACATTAAACAACATGTAATTAAGCACGCAAGACTTACATGTAATAGTTGTTAAATGTTCAATAATAGTAGAAACTCGTAAAAAACAAAATGTACTAACAATCTTTTGTCTAGCCTCATCATTGCTAAAAGATCCATCCTTTCTCTTCTGAGCAATAGGGACAAATCTTTAGTACCCAAGTGGGTACTCCCTTTTTCCAAATGTGGAAAATTTTCTTCCACTTTTCAAATAAAAATTTCCTGCCATATTACAAAATTTCCCGCATTTGGAAAAAGGGAATACCCACTTGGGTACTCCCGTAGCACTAAAGATTTGTCCTAGCAATATAATACATTTCTTCTCTATCATATGATAGCCAAGTTTGAATTTCCTAACATTTTGTAACAAATTATTAATATCATGAAATAACTACTTCAATTTTTAGAATTAGAAAAGGTAAATAGTTTAAATAAATTATACCAGCTCACGTTTCTTTCCCGACCTAAGAGTATGAGAAACGGTTTGCTTCTGTCGGTTGGCAGCATTTTTATCACAAATATCCTGCATTATTAACAAAAAACAAGTCTTCAAAAAAAATATATATATTTGTATGCATGGTTTTAGCGGAAAGTAACAAAGAACTTTCACAGGCACCTTATTCTTACTGTTTCCATCATCGGATGTTATAATCTCATCACCTTTTGCCTTTGGTTTCCATCTGGACTTGTTACAGACTTTGCATGTTTTTCTTATTTCATCATCTGCACCCCAATTCAGCAAACAATTATTTGGACATGCATGTATCTTTTCATCATCTAAACCCAACTTGGTAATAGTTTTCTTGGCCTCGTTGAATGAACTTGGAATATCTGCATGTTCAAATGCATCTTGTAATAGCTCCAATATCATTGTCATAGCCTTGTCACTCATTCCACATAAGCATTTAATATGATACAACCTCGCCATAAAAGAAAGTTTAGAATATTTCGCACACCCTTCATACAAAGATTGTTCTCCATCTCTTGCTAATTCATTAAACTCTTTAGCTTCATGCCCTTCTTGAGTCACATTTGCGATCGTCCCTCCTCCTTGGCCAATGTCTTCATTTGATTCAATGCGAACTTCATTCTCATGTTGCCTATCAACTCCAAAAACATCATTGGTCATGTTTCGGATTGGATCTCCATCAATCATGGTGTCTTTTATCACATTTGAAACATTTCTACGAGCAACATTACTGGTATCCCTTATTTTGGACTCACCATGACAAAACCAAAAAGTGTATCCTTCTTGGAATTTTTCACGAGTTAAGTGGTTATACACATCATCCCTTGTCTGCCACTCTTGAAAATGACATAGGGAACAAGGGCATATTATCTTACCATTTGCAGAAGCATGTTCAAAAGCAAAATCAATAAATCCCCTAACTCCCTGCTCATACACAAGTGAATTTTGTGGCATCGTAATCCATGACTTATCCATTGCTTTGTAATCTTCTTTCTAAATTTAAGCAACGCGAAACATTTATGTCAAGTAACAAACACATGAAACGATTATAAACACACAAATGAAGACATTGGCCATATATAGAAACGATTATAAACACACAAATGAAGACATTGGCCATATATAGAAACGATTATAGGATATTTTAATAGAAAGGCAAGAATGCATGAAAACGATTTAAACATATGAAAGCTTATAAAGGTAGCTATCAAGTCCCATACTCCCATAGACTCGAGACTCCAACATAAACTATCAGTCTATCACATAACCAAACAATTTCTGAGAAAGCTTAACAAGTAACCACAGAACATAAGAACTGGAGGTTAGACTCAGTGTAGAGCTCCAGGCTTCTAGTGAGAATACCTGATGCTTCAAGCAAAGGATAAATATGTGAAAAAACCCACAGATTTAAACTTTTCTGTATTTTTCTGGACATATTTCCATAACCATTTTCCAATTGGAACTTTTCTGTAAGGTGCATAAAATAATTCATGCCTTGGTTGATGTCTAATCGTGAAATAAGAGTTGTAAATTAATTCTCAAAATAGCCAAACCAACATGTTACAACTTTAAGTACACCAATACAACTAAGATGTCTCCAACTTGGTATTAAACGGTGCCATAAAAAAGTAGGTTTCAAATCATTAAAGCAGCAAAAACATTTTAAATGAGGAGTACATTTTAAAGATAGTTTTATCCCAAGGTTTGTCTTTTTGAATATGCTTAAATACATGAATTTAAAAGTACTGAAAATATAGCTAGAGAAGCTCATGACAACAACTGCAGATATCAGCCAGTGTGCTTACTTTTGGTCTTTTAAAAATTTTCAAGCATGTAATGTGAACCTACTCCTGCGCTGCTGTGTCACTGAAACCATTATAGAATCAACCTATTAGTCATAATTGTTCATACTAACCATCTTTGCTTGCTTGATTCAAGAAACACAGCTAGTTGTAAGAGTATCACTTCATTAGGGCATTTCATCGATCACATACAGGACATCACAAAATTGGTTCCCATTAACCCACACAAATGCAAATCATATATAAACATAACCTCCACATTCCATTTACCAAAACAAATGCTTCGAGATAAAAGACAGAATTTGGAAACGTAGTAAAATATGTGAAAATCACAAGAGTGGAACAGATAAAGTTTTACCAACACTGTTGTAGTTGATGTCAGAGAAGCAGAGTAGCTTCGAATCTGCGACGAACGTTATGCTGCAATGAGAACAAGGGTTTACGAAGTTGAAACTGTAGAAAAGAGTTTTTAGGTTTTGCCCAAATTTTTTTTATTTTTTTATAGTTGCGCAAAATCATTTACCGCCACCGCGGATTCATTGCAAATTGTAGCGGTTACTAAACCGTCGTCTTTAGGAGTGAGTTATAAATCTAAAGGGTCTATTGAAGGGAAATAGTAATATTGAAGACTCCGTACATCATTTATTCAATTTAGAAAATATAATATATTTTTTTTATCATTTTATCTTTTCTTGTATGGTTATTTTCTCCAAAACCATCACTATTTTCAACTTTTAGCAAAGGAGTACATATTACAGTAGTACCAAAGATATGCTCCTATTGAAGGAGCTCATTTTTTACGGTCCCGGCCTTGGTGGGATTTGTCCAAAAATAGAATGAAAAAAAGACTGAGAAGGAATTTGAAAAAAAAGATAAGGGTATAAATGGAAGAGAATTTTTCTTTTTTGAGAAAAGGAACATCCAATAAATCATGGACCGGGTGCATGTTACAAAAATCCCTATTGAAGAGGGAACAAGATTACATAGATAAACAATGGAAAATATTATTTTCTGAGCGGGGTTTGGTACGCGATATTTCTCAGGATTTTCGGGAAATTGAATTTTTCTAAATTTTTAATTTTCAGATATTATCGTAAACTGAATGTAAAAATTATATTTTTGAAAATCGAGATTATCGGATAAAAAAAAAAATTTCTCTACCAAGGGTGTGCATGACAACCTTCCCGGAATCAATTCTTTTTTAATTTCTGTTTCCGGGAACAGAAATGGATAGGAAACTCGTTTGGTAAAACCAGTTTATTTTTTTGTTCCCGAGATGAACCGGTTTAATTTTTGTGCTGGGGAACAGAAAAAGGAATAAAAAAATTTCTGCATTTTTGTTCTCGGGCACAAAATGAAAAACATTTATTCCTCTCAATCACTCTCCACCATCGTACCACTAGTGTCGTCCTCACCACCATGATGCCACCACCACCTCCACCTATCACCACCAAAACCACCACCACAACTGCCGCCACCACCATCACCACTACCGCCATCAACCACCACCACCATCATCGCAAACACTGCCGTCATCACCATCACACGCCACTGCCACCACCCCCATCGCCATCACTACCATCACCACCACGTCACCAACTACCACTACTATTGTCGCAGTCACTACCGTCACCACCACCGTCGTCGCTGCCGCCGCCGCCACCAACCACCACCACCATCGTCACAGCCACTACCGTCACCACCACCACCATCGCCACCATTACATCACCCCCGCCACTACCATTACCACGCCATTGCCACCACTACCACCACCGCAACCACTGCCACCACCACCACCATGATACCTTCACAACCACCACCACCATGTCACTGCTACCATTGTTGCCGTCACCAACCACCATACCCACCACCATTGTCGCAACCATTGCCATCAGCTCCACCACCACCATCCCCACTACTACCACCGCTGTCGCCACCATTATCACCGCCATCGTCGCATCCACTACTGTCACAACCACCACCACTATCTTCACCACGTCATTACCGCTACCACTATCGTACCGCCGCCGTCGCCACCATGTGAAAAGGAAAGTGATGATCCAGAATTTTTTTATATTTAATAGGAATTATTTTTTATTATATTATTTGTTGTGTTATCAAACACAATTCTCATTCTCGGAATAAAAATAGAACATATTATCAAATGCATTTTTTTTCTCAGAAACTGTTCCATGGCACAGAAATAGAAAATAATTGTTTCTTTTCAAAAACAGTGTTAGGGAATAGAATGATTGTCATGCACACCCCAAACGCCGCGAGAAAATTTTTCTCTCACTTGGAGGAGAGAGAATAAAGAAGAGAAAAAAATACAGAATGAGTTCCACTCTTAATTTGTGAATACATAAGAGTGTCGAATGAGAGTAATATTTTCCTAAACAATTTATACAAACTTTATAGAAAACAAATTACTACGAATGATGTCTCTGATCATAAGCATAATGACAACAAGGAAACAAAAAGTATGTCTGTACTAATAATGATCCTGAAACAACGTAGGACTGTTGTGAACAATCTATTTAAGAAAAAAAAAATTGAATGAAAAAAGAATAACTTATTTGAATATTATGTGATTTTAAATAATAAAATGATTTGTTTTAATATTTAGGGTTTAAGGTTTTACATTAAAAGAGATGCGTCACACGATCGAAGTTCATGATCGAGGAAAATGAAAGGTTATTAATAAAAAAAAATCACTTAATTTAAATATGGGAATAACATCCTTTAAAACCTTTTGAAGGATAGATAAAATGATATAAGTTTATATCCTTTAAAAAGATAGATGTTTTTCCCTTTAAATATTAAGTGAAATATTATTATTTTACTTAAAATGACAAATATTTAATCCTTTAAAAAAAAGAAAAAAGAAAAAAGAAAAAATAATCACAAATAAATAAAAATTATATTAAGACAAAATTTTGTTTAAACCAAATGATTTTTTTAAGAATTAAACTTTACCTAAATTTAACTAAAATCATGAATGTTGCAGAAAAGATAAATTCACTAAAAACAAGTTAAGAAAGGCCATTATTAAGATATTTCTGGAAATTAGAAATTGAATAGACTATAACCTAAAATCCCAAATTGAGGTGGTTCTATGCTTTTTTTATTTGATATTAAAAAATTCCTTTACACATGGTAATTGTTAATTTAAATATTTATAATAGACTGTGCCTCCCAAAAAATTACTCTTGATATCAAAACTTCTTTTAATATATAAGTAACATTAAATTTTTTTATTTTATTTTATATAAATGGAGGGCCTAGCCCTAACATTAAATATTACAGGCAAAAGAATGTGTAAATGAAATGTTAAGAACAAGACAGAATTTTTTTTGAAAAGATTAAGAAAAGAAAGCAACATTGTTCTCTTACATTCCATTTGGAGCTTTTCCATGTAGAGATGTTCTTCATCTACAATACAACATACTTTATTATAAAAACCTAATAAGAGTAATAAGCAGTATATATATCTTTGGCGAATATAAAGAAAGCAACATGATTGGATTTTAATATATAACATTTCTAAGCATTTCTGAGTGCTCCTGTGGTGGTTGCTGAAGAAGCCGGATTAATAGCCATCCATATCTTAGAGACATTCGATGTAGTGTTAGCAACATTTTTTGTAGTTGCAAAGAAATGCTCAGTAGCCTCTCCTGCTTCTTCCCCATACCTGTTATATATTGATAAGCAAGGCATCTTTGTTAACTTTGGATACTATTTTGCTCATGTATTATAAAATTTTATGATGTGCCTTCTTTTTTACTGATTTGGCTGATATATAGAATTAACATGATAAAAGTGAAGTATCACTATATAAGATTAATTTGCAAGAGGACTAAAATTGCATCAATTTAAAAACTATACTATGTAACATTGTTACAAATAAAATCAACGGACTAAAAGTGAACTTTAGTGAAACTAGAGAAACCAAAATTAAAGTTTATTTATTTATTTATTTTTTGGTACAAAAAAACAAAAGTATATTTAAGCCAAACATAAAAGAGAACATTATTGAAATCAAGTTGATGCCAATGTGGTAATCCAACTATAAAGTTCAGCTATATTGTTCAAAGCAATGTAATGTTTTTTTACCTGTCAGAAACTATTATGGTTGCAGCTTGAGAGGTGGCAGAAAAGGTTTGTTTTCCAGCAGCTTCAACTGCAGCAAAAACCTTGTCTGCGGCATTAAAAGAGAACATAGAAATCAAGTTGATGCTGCTTGTTTAAAAGAATAAAATTTGATGTTGGTGCTAGCCTTATAAGGAAGAACATGCTAGGGACATTGACCGTACTGCCCCTTTTTGAATATAATATACCTGAATGCTATGGAATCGAAAAAAAATTTAAACTATAACTGCACCATAGTCGCTGAGGTAATTAGCTACTATGGACTGGACACGTGTCACGTCCCCAGCGGTTGGACATGCAACTCATTCAACCCAAAGTCATTACATAAAGTAGCTACTTTAGTTTCTAGCCGCTGGAGAAGTGACACGTTTTCTGTCCATAGTAGCATACTACCTCAGCGACTATGGTGCCGTGACAGTTTGGAAAAAAAATTCGACTTCATAACATTCAAGTATATTATATTTAAAAACCGGCAGTAGGTCAATGTCCCAACATGCTGGCCTTATTTAAGATCTTAAAGTTTGGTTTTATGAGAGGCTTTACTTACTGAATGAATCAAGAGAAGCCAACCGCACCTCGCTAGGGAGGAGTGCTTGTCCTGGTTGGGATTGAACCACAGGAGACGTCACTGATCCACTCATTATTCCAACACGATCAAGCAAAGATTTGGTTAAATTTTCTGTCATATTTGACAGCATTCTTACTCTAGATTGCAAAAAAGAAAATAATTAGAGTCAGATGTGTGTCCCTTAAAAACTGGTGTGATGAAAATTTCAGGGACAACACTATTATCCTTAACAGCAATTCATTACTTATAGGATATAAACAATCACATGTTCACCGAGTATTGTGGTAATATGTGTCCAGTTTGAACTTTTAAATACCGTTTGAGGTTTTCGTTAATCACAGCAATTTTGTTGCTCGTGCTTTCCCTCCCTACTCCAACATTTTTCTTATCTGCAGCACTATTTAGGATCGTTTCCACTCCTATGTGAACCTGATTTTCAAAACAAGTTTTGGATGAAAAGCTTAGTGATTACTTTTCAAATCAAGTATAAACTAATGTTTTTCTTTTAGTAAGAAGAACAAATCCTATAGGAACATAACATTTCAGACCTTAAAGGTATTATAATATTACACTTCCTAGTTACTACCCAACTCAAAAGCTAGCTGTTCAGTGAGAATTTCATATATAGTTCTCCATATTATCAAACACACTCCAAGAACTAACTATTGAGGTGTGAGATCCCCAAAAATGGTGGGGCCCAGGGCTAGAGGGGTGATGTCACCCTCAAATTCATCAAACATTTGTCTTAAATTACATTAAAAGAAAGATAGTATAACATAAGTTTACCCCTTATGTATAAAGAAAATTTAGAAAATTCTTCAAATCTAGCTATATATATAGACTTATTACTGAGTTACTCTGTATAAGCTATTGTAAATTTTGAAATTTTTGGCCCCTCTCAAAATTTTCCAAGCCCATAGAAAACCCACATGTAGGTCACAAGTCTCAAACCTTGACATAACTCACACACATGCATTTTTCCTAGCTTCAAGAAAGTACAAGGTTCATATAATAAGAATTAAGAAGTAGAAAGTTATTAGAGAATATAATATAAATCATTAAAAACTCATCACCCAATATCTTAAGGTTTTGGGTTGAAATAGTTCTTTAACATAGTATCAGAGCTTCAGTGACTATGAAGTCACGAGTTCGATCCTCACTGCCCCGCACTTTCAGGTGGAATTAAAAAAAGCACAAGGCAGACCAATAATAGGTTTGTGCCATATCCACGCTTCAAGCTCAAAGGGCTCTTGCGTGAGGGGGTGTGTTACAGAATATAATATAAATCATTAAAAAGACCCTCAGCCAACACCTTAAAATTTTGGGTTGAAGCAAGGTTAAAGCAGTAGAAAACTAAACCTGGTTGGTGAAATAATTAGCCAACGTGAAGATACCCTTAACAATCTGACTAGTCCCTTGTGCAATTGCCTTGGCCAGAAAATGATTGTAATCTTCAACCCTCGGAGCAAACTCCTCCCAATCAAGATAATTATTCTCATTGCTCCGTTTCGAAACAGAAAAGCAAGAGTGCTGCTTCAGTAACGAATCCAGCAAACTCATGCTTCCATGACTATGTTCTGGAAAGGTCACACCATAGTTAAAAGGCTCATCATCTTTCAAAGGCAATGTGAACAGGTAATCGAGAGCAGCAACCTTTACCACTGGTTCATCTTTTGTCAAAGGCCATTGAACATCATTTCCTACTTTTATGATTGTAGCTAGATGCACGTTCTCCTGCATGATTTTCATCATTATGAACTGGCCTTGAGCCAGTTCAACAGCTTCTCCTTTATCTATCAGATGAACTCTGCATCCTGGAATTTGTATCAGAACTTCTTTAGCCACGGAAACAACAGACTTGGAGGTTCTTTCCATGGGTGGTTGTGTTTTTGAGCCACTGAAACAACAACCCATCTCTGTTTTTGTTCTGTTGTTATGTTCTTTCTAATTGGGACCGCTTGGAATATTAATGGAGATAAACGTTACATGAAAAGTTTTTGGCTTTTATAATATGGTATTAAGGTAATGTGACTTTAGGTGGAAATAGAATGTATAAGAAAAAAAAAATGGAGAGCTTGTTGAACAATCTGGAATATCACAGGTTTTTTTTTTTTTTTAATGAATTAAACATAACTTAATACAACATATTCAAAGTCCTCACTATTAGACCAAACTTTATGGTTTGCATCACAGCTTTCCCTCTCAGTGTGACATTAATTACTTTATTATAACCTGCATTATTCTTTCGTCCATCATTGTCCTCATATTATTTATTCACTTATTCTGATAAGTTTTGTGTTGAATTCTTCACTGGACTGGAATCATGCATGTCGTGGCATTTTTTTTCCTTTTGCATGGTGTGCATGCATACAGAAGATTAGAAATTGATCCCGTAATACATGAATTTAAATTATAATAAATGAGCTTACGTGGCATCAAAAATGAAAAAATTGCCAAGAAAAAGAAGGTAAATACTATTATGTTAGTTCATAATTATAATTTATGTAAGTGTAGCATCTAATTTTATCCTCAATATTTAAATCAAATAGTAATATTGATAATTAAACTGTCAAATTATTATTTGTATTTGTTATGAACCTAACAAATGCTCACATTCTATAAAGTCCAAATAGGACTAATCGCTAAGAGAGAATTAAGGAAATATTCCTTAATTATACTTATTCTATTACGGCAATAATGTAGCAACAATTGGACTCATAATACTCCTAAGAGATCCAGAAGTCCACTCTTGCCCGGTAACCCATCTATAAATAAGGGATTAAGCCAATAAGGTACAGATATTCTAAACCCTCTCTCTTAGCTTGTCAGTATGCACACACTCCACCCTTTGGCTATGTCGTTTATATTATAGTGTACAGTGATCCGCTGATCTTTATGCTATCTTCCCTATAAGTACTTGGGAGAGGACAAACAGATCCAATATTAACATATTAATCTATAATTGGACATCTCTGTCATTTAGGCAGAACAATACCATATATATATATATATATATATAGAGGCAGGATCTTTTGATACCGATGTCAAATTTGAAGTTTGACATCTCATCTGAGAGCCCTTAGATCAAAAAAGATCAACGATTCTGATTTGTAAGTACGTGACACCATTGATCTCAGATGAGGTGTCAAACTTCAAATTTGACACCGGTGTCAACAGATCATATCTCATATATATATATATATATATATATATATATATATAGGTAGGATCCTTTGATACCAGTGTCAAATTTAACACCTCATCTGAGAGCCGTTAGATAAAAAAAGATCAACGACTCTGATTTGTAAGCATGTGACACCATTGATCTTTTTTGATCTAATGGCTCTTAGATGAGGTGTCAAATTTTAAATTTGACACTGGTGTCAAAGGATCCTATCTCATATATATATATATATATATATATATATATATATATGCAATTTTTAATAACATTGTTACATATTATAAAATATGTCTGAAAGGAAGGTAGATTGACGACAACATTCCTTGCTGTCAGTAATGATGTCATTGTACTGACTTCAACGGGAATGAAAAATAATATAGCGGAGACTTGGATTTTTAGAATTATTCAAAGTAAACATAAAAGAAATAGTGTTCAATAACTAATATATATTAAAATTATGGACTTCAAGATACCATTGTTGTAATACCAACTTATCAACCACTTAGTTGACAACCTGATCTTCATTCTTCATTCATACCTATAACTTTTGTTCCTCGTATCTGAGGTCTGAATGCAAGTATACTTTCCATAATTATTTTGACCACAACCAGTTAAAAGGAAAATGATATGAAAAAATCATTTGTGTCTAAAATATAATTGCGACAATCATAAATGGTGCAAAATGTTTGAAGTGCGGTATCTAGCGATGAAACTGGGTCGGGTCGGCCTATAAGGACCCACAGCTCAGCCTATATCAGGTCATACTTAACCTAGTATAATTTGTATAGTAGGCCGAACTTGGGTCATAGAAAAGTCTGTTAAATAAAAAGGTCGTAGGCTCACTTTCAAAAAGTCGGGTCTATAAGCCTACAGGTCGGCCTATATTGTACTATTTATTTTAAATAAAATAAAATATAATAAGTATGCCTTGAAGAAAAAACAAAAGATATAAATTTAATCAATTGCAATTATTTATAACTTAATTATATTCGATTATATTTTAATAGAAATCTTACTTTATTTCTTATATAGGAGGAATCAACATCTCAACATGTTTGATTATGTATATGAATATATTAAAAGATTTTTGGAAAATGTTATACTTACTACAAGCATCATGATGCGTTTGTTGAATTCGTGTAATTATTTTAATTTACATAGTATGGATTTGTTTGTTGGATCTGATGAAATATATATTATTTAGTTTGAGCATTTTGTTTTTGAAAATGAATTAAATACATATTGTATGAGTTTTGTTATGATTCATGATTCTGTTTGGACGTTGAAATTATGATTTTTTGTGTAGCAACAGAATTTGAGTACTTTGTAAAATTGATTCATGGTTCTACATGGAAATTAAAAATCAACAGGCTAACGGGTCAAGACAGGCCATTTATTTTTTTATAAACGGGTCAAGCCAGGCTAACAGTTAGACTCATACTAGGCTTGGGCCAGGCCAAATTGAAATTTTTTGACGTAGGCTTGGGCTTTTCGGGACAAAGCTTGGCCCAGCTCAGCCCACTTTCACCCCTAGCCGTATCATTATTTATTTATTTATTCTACAAATGGTTGAGTTTAACAAACTAAACATGATTTCTAATATAAGAAAATTTAAAAACAAAAAATTATTTTTAGGAACTGAAATTAAGCATATTTTCAAATAAAACTAAAAAATAATTCCTTAAACCAAACAAGTGCTATAATATATTTTGTTGCAGAAGTATTCCGCCATTAACTTCAAATATATATTTTTAATCAATATTTTACCAAACTTAAAATGAATTTTAAAAGTGATATATATATGCGTGTGTGTCTGTGTGGGTGATAAGATCCTTTAATTTGACACCAATATCAATCCAAAATTTTGACATCTCAACCGAGGGTCATTAGATCAAGACAGATCAACGGTGTCACATACTTTCAAATCAGAATAGTTGATCAAGGCAAAATTAATGCCCCTCAAATGATGTTGAGGTGTCAAATGATTTTATACATATATATATATATATATATATATATATATATATATATATATATATATAGATACACATATATATATATATATAAAACAAAGTGTAGACCTAAGAATTGTTAATCTAGTATAAACCCAATTAGACATCAGGATTTGAGGAACAGTGACCATTGTGCCACTGTTCCAACTCTTATTTACCTAAATGCCACGGTGCTGAACTTATTTCTCAAACTGCCACATAGGCAAGTTCGCTGGGTGTAGTAGCGAACTAGGCATGATGATGTGTCAGCAAACTGATGGTGACCAAGTTCGCTACTGACACAGGCAAACTTGGGTGCAATAAATGCTGACACGTATGATGAGTTCGCTGATAGACAAGGCGAACTTGATTTGCCATGTGTCTGACCCCTACACAGTTCGCTGGGGTCCAGGCGAACTCCTTGCCATGTGTCAACTGGCACACAGTTCGCTGAAATGCCCAGTGAACTAGGTGACAAGTGGCAGCCAGTGACGCAGTTCGCTGGACACTGTAGCGAACTTCGTGCCACATGGTTGTCCCTTAGAAGTTCGCTGCTTGGGTAAGCGAACTACCTACCGACAGTTATAGGTCGCTGGCCCAGGAAGCGAACTCAGTGATATTTAAACATCCTTATTCCTCTCCCAAAGTCATTCTCGTCCGTTTTTCTTAAAAGTTTCCATTTCTGTTTGGTTTTTTTTGCTATTTCAGTACATAATGAGTGAGAGTAACAACGATGTAATATGCCTTCTATATTACATTGGGAGAAGATATTTTGGACCAAACGGTCAAGTGTTTGAAGGAGATACGAAGATCTTCTGCATGAGTTCGCGTTGCAAATATACTGAGCTGAAGAAAATAATATACAAGAAGTTGAGATTACAACGAGGTCAATCCCTGTCTCGACTGATTGCTAGATGTGCTTCTGGTAACCTGGTGCAATGGGTTGCTGTGGAGGTGGTGGAAGATGAAGATGTGTCATTAGTAGTTGACGCATTTCGATAGCATGGATAGGAGTCCTCATACATCGAGTTGTATGCGGAACTAAACACCGATGGAGAGGAAAGCACTCAAAATTTTGTCCCAACCAGTTACTCTATAGACATTAACAAGGAGCCGCAAGTAACTGCAAATTATATGCATGTCTCACCCCCACCACCATCACCCCCACTAACAATGCCTTTAGATGTGATTCCTGCTCCGTATGATCTGTCATGGCGTACTGATAGTTTCGAGGAAGATGTTGTTGAAGGCCTTGTCCCTGACAGTGATTGATCGGATACAGATGTTGATGGTGATTTCGAAATGGAGCTGTCTACTGCATTGTTTGAACCGATTCCATCACCGGGCATTGTTGGTACGCATGACCCACCGCCTGCTCCAGGTAAGGTTATTTACTGTTGTTTTTAATTTTTTTTTTGAAATGATAATAGTAACGAAATTCGAACTTGTGTCAAATAGGGGAGGATAGTGTACCATTTTGGGCGCAAATACCACTTTACACGAACATTAACTGGGCACACCCCGATCAAGAAATTGATGACATGCAAGGGGCACAAGTACCAAATTGGCAAATGGGTCAAAAACTCAATAAGGACCAGCAGTTTGAAAGCAAACAGGATGTACAAATGGCCATCAAACAATACTGTATGGCAAAGAATCGCACAACTGTCGTGCTAAAAAGTGATACGAAAAGGTTGATAATGATTTGTCAAAATCACAATGATGGTTGTCCATGGAGAATGCGAGCATATCTTAAAAAAGGCGGTCATGAATGGATAATAGGCATATGGAACAACATCCATACATGTGTTAGTCAAACACTTTCACAGGATCACAAACAACTGAACTCTAATTTCATTTGTTCATTGATCATCGGTAAGTCAACCAGCCTCTCTATGTTTCAATAAATACCGTTTTTCGTAACACTAATATGGTGTTGTTTGTCAAACCGCAGAAATGGTGCGTGAAGAGCCTAGCGTAAAGATTGACTTAATTCAGGAAAGGATTGCATCGTGTCTAGGATTTCATATATCATACAGAAAGGCCTGGAAAGCAAAGCAGAAGGCAGTTGTGAGGGTTTTTGGGGATTGGGATGAGTCGTACGCATTCCTGCCGAGATGGTTGGATTATATGTTATTGTTTCCCCCATGGTCTGCTTATAAACTGGACGTGAATGAACATAGGATCGATGGTCTCCTCGATGGCTCGCACAAGGTGTTCAAAAGGGTTTTTTGGACATTCAAACAGTGTTGTGATGCATTTAATTATTGTAAGCCTATGCTCCAGATCGATGGGACACACTTGTGTGGAAAATACTGCGGAACACTATTGATTGCTACAGCCATTGATGGTAACAATTATGTCCTGCCTGTTGCTTTCACTGTTGTTAATTGTGAGAATATTGACAACTGGTTCTGGTTTTTGGCGATGTTATGAATCCATGTGACTCAGAAAGACGGGATATGTCTTGTTTCTTATCGACATGCCGGTATAATAACGACCGTCAATAATGTTAATCTAGGGTGGCAACCCCCGAAAGCTTACCATGTTTTTTGCCTGAGACATGTGGCTAGTAATTTCAATCATAAGTTCAAAAATATCCTGTTGAAGAAGCAGTTAAAGAAGTTAGGTATTGTTCTGCGCCTTTTTGATTATTTGATACTGCAAGGGACTTTATTTCTTAATTAATTCTGTTTTAATGAATGGTTTTTAATGCGTCAGGTTATACTACGTCGCGTTTGGATTTTGATGCTGGTTTGGAAAAATTTAAAGAATCAAGCCCATAAATTGCAGCATGGATTGATCGAATTCCAAAGGAAAAATGGAGTATATCGTACGATGTTGAAGGAAGACGATTTGGCCACATGACTACAAACTTGTTAGAGTGTGTTAACAAGGTCCTTAAAGGTGCCAGTGGGAGGGACTGACTGCGAAGTCCACCAATACGGCTGTGACGGGCCACCTGAAGGGTACGCTGGTGCGTAAAACTGTCCGACAGGACGTGGTGGAAGAGACTGCACATGCACAGGCCGGTCAGCCGCTACGGGAGTTTGATGATGTAGTGGCAATCCCTCGTGGCGTGCACGCTGGGATCGACGCGGAGGACGAGGAGGCTCCACTGTCTGGACCACAACTGGCGGAGGTACGGGCTCTCCAGGATCGGTAAGTCTACCAAACTCAGCGAACGTAGACATGGCCTGAAGGGCCTCATCATATATCTGACGGTATGTGAATGCTCCTTGCGCCTCGTCCGATGCCATATGAACAACAGTCTCTATGCGATCACTCTATATTGCGAAAAATGTTAAACATGAGATGTCATTATGTCAAAAAAATAGTTCTCAAAACGATAATGAAACGTCTCAAGATAACATACCACATGGGAATGAATAGCCGATCTCTGCATCATCCATTTGCGCGTATGCTCAAAATACCACTGAATGTACGTGTTGTTGATAGAAAGATGTCCATATCCCTCGTCCGGCTGTAAACCCTGCACAACAAGGGCATCCCTGGAATACCACTGCGCTATATACAGTCCATGTCGGTCCCTCCAGTCTACGTCACCCTTACCAGTAAGGGTGATAGTAAGCAGTTCAGAACATTGCAACGGATCGCTAGGTATCGGCTGCCTAAAACAAAATTGCTGGAGCACTCTATCGGGCTGCTGGTACACAACGATCTGATAGTGTATGAGTGGGCATACAGCTAACCATCTACGCGACTCCTCGGACGATGGATGATGTGTAGCGAATCCTTGGTATGGCCTCCACCGTATCCTGCGGATAGGCATAACGTCAATGTGATGACGATAGCGTCTGATGTGGGAGAACCGAAACCGTCTCTGGGTGTAGACATTAAATCTGCAAAACAATACGAAAAATAATTTTACTGATTAACGTCATAGACACAAAAAATGGAGTTATAAAACAACTTTGTATATTGAAGGCAAGACAACAAAAAAGTATAAAAGGCAGAGACCTGGCCCCAAGAATAGCCTGCGCGTCAGTGATCTCAGGGAGTCCTGGTGAGATAGTAGGGAAACGCGTACATGCCCACAACTGTAGTAACAGAGCACATCCCCCCATATCAGATCGTCGTGAGTCAGTAACCTTGCACAACTCCCTGTACAAGGTAGCCAGCATAGCGGAACCCCAAGAATACATCCCCGTCCATTGAAAATCATCCAGAAATAGCAGATACCACGCATGTACAAAGCTCGATGCAGTCTCAACAAACAAGCAACCACCCAGTATGCGCAAGATCAAAGCACGTGTGTATCTCATACGGCCAACTTCAGTGCCAGCATGTTCATGGTAATGTAGAAACTATTCCCTCAGAACTGTCAGAGAAATTTGGTTCTTATACAGATCGCGCGCTCGCTTTGACTCTACGCCCAATAAATCTCTAACCAGCACCGAGAAGGGATGGCCTCCAACGCGGCCACACACAACCTCTCCATCTGTGGGTAATCCCAACAGATGGTGGACATCCTCTAAGGTAATTGTAACCTCACCCATCGACATATGAAATGTGCGCGTCTCAGGCCGCCATCTCTCAACAAGGGCCGAGATGAGTGAGTGATCAATCTGACAAAAAAAAGTACATTTTTTCACAAATTATTAAACATACAATATGTTATTTCACCTATTATAAAAGGCAAAGAATCACTAACCTCATGGTTGCGCAGACGCGCAACGTGATAAAACCCTGCCTGCCTAAGGTAAGGGTGGATATCCTTGGGTATATCCAAATGATCGGGTGAAGCAGCATGTCTGACATTGAGGACACGATCATGTGGATTTGCGTCGCCTGATGTGTTCCACACATGCGTGGAGATGTGTTTGTCCTGCAACGTCAAGAGAGAACGCGAGGATCGACCAGGGTCAATGAAAGTCTCGTGTGGGTCCTGCTGCTCCATGGATCTATTTACAAAATATAAATAAATTATTACTAAGAAATGAATAAATATTCAACATACATTTAATTATTCTACAATTCAAAATCATAATTGAATGTTACATACTAAATAATAAATAATAACCACATTAATATACTTACAATAATTAATAACACTACTAATGACATACTAAAATTTGGATAATAATGCATAATAAATAAATAATATAACACAAAGAATATTCTACAATGGTATTTTCAAACCTATAACAAAATAATGTTATCTGATTATTAGTAACAACAATTGCATAATAAAATTATAAAATACAATAATTTAAAAATATTAATTGTGTAATACAAAAATTATATAATATAATAAATTATAAAATATATTATATAAAATACAATAATATATGATGTTTAGGGAAGAATTAAATAATATATACAAATTAAATACTAATTACTAAGAAATAAATAAATCAATATTGTAACTCTAATATAATATATTATATTTAAATTAAATTATATTATATTTACAAAATAAATACTTGCATACAAAGATATATATTATATTAAACAAAAATTATATAATAGCTAAAAATAAATACTAATTACTAATAAATAAATACATACATTACAGTAAAAAAATTTATAATCTATTTTTCAATCCTATAACTAAATAATGTTAATTAATTCAAATATATTAATTATTGCATAATGAAGAATTTATTAAATACAAAATCTAACACCATTAGAATATATTTTTTCTAACCTAAATTTCAACCCTATAAATAATATCAAATAAAAGGATATTATTAAATAATACATTAATATAAATTACTACACCTAATAAGATTATCATACATATTATAAGTCAATGTCAAAATAATGCATAATTAACAAATTATTAAATATAAAATATAACAACATTAATATAAAAATTATCTCACCTAAATACATTAAATAAATATTGCACATAAAAAAGTTATTAAATATATTAATTAAACTATAAAATATTTAACTACTAACATTAACATGCAATTACTAAACTAATTAAAATCATTAAAATAATAAAGCACATAATATGTCATCTAACCTAATGTTTCATCCTATATATAATATAAGTAACAACAATTAAATAACAATCACAAACTGTAAAAAATGAAAGAAATCATAGATGACTAACCTCAAATGAAGACAAAGAAAGAATGGAAATGACAGAGGAAGAAAATTAAGAAAGGAGAAGAGTGAGAGAAGAAAAATTATAGAGAGAGAGGGGAGGGGTCACGGGGAGGGGTTTATATAGGCTCGGAAAAATAGCCGTTACGCCAAGTTCGCTGCCCCCTAGCGAACTTGGCATGTCAGCCACGTGGCATTCTAACCGTTACACAGAGTTTGCTGATGTGGCCAGCGACCTTCCATGGGTGCAAGCCACGTGGCCTGACAGGTGAGGAATTTATTGCACCCAAGTTCGCCTGTGTCAGTAACGAACTTGGGCACCATAAGTTTGCTGACACATCATCATGCCTAGTTCGCTACTACACCCAACGAACTTGTCTGCGTGGGAGTTTAGGAAATAAGTTCAGCACCGTGGCATTTAGGTAAATAAGAAATGGAATAGTGGCAGAATGATCACTGTTTCAGGATTTGACCTGCTCAAAGGATAATTATTTTAAATTCTAAGATTTGCGACTCTTTGGAAGGGTGGAAAGTCTCAAACCTAAAACTGAATTAGTATGATTTGTACGTTAGAGTTTCTGTCGGACACCAGTTGATATTTATAAAAATAAAATAAAAATAACAACAACAACAAACAAACAAACTTGAGAGGGTCTTTATCCCAAATGTGTGTGTGTCCTTTTAATTTTTCTAGAGAAAAGTTCAAAAAACCCTTGTGGTTTCGCTTAGAATAAAAAAAACTCTCTATGCTTATTTTCTTATCAATTACCCCCTTTATGGTTTTACTTTGAATCAATTACCCCCATGTTTTATTTCTTTCAATCAATTTCCCCCTTATTCTCATTTTTAAAAAGCCTATTTTACCCTTTTTATTAATTTCTTCCAAAATTACTTGTTTATCTTCTAATTTTTTTTTTTGATAAACTTTTATCTTCTAATATTTTCTAGCCAAACAATAATAATAAAGGAATAAATCACCGATAAAAAACAAATTATGGGGTGGTACTTGATTATATTATTGAGTTTTATAATTTTTTTTTATTATATATATATAATTTTTTTTATAAATAAGTCAGACATAAAACTTAAGTCAATTCATCTACATGTTAATTGAGGTTTCTTACTTTTAGTTTTTTTATATATTTAATCTCATTGAGTATGACTCTGATATAAAAAATACCTATATTTTATTTTATTTTTCATAAAAGTGTCACTTACTTATTATCACATTTAATTTTCAGTGGCATTAAAACGGACAAATTGTACGACTTTAGATTTTTCTTAGGACAAATTGAATGTATAAAGTTGTTACAATATTTTTCATTTTGTATAAAAATATGGTTTATTTGATTTTTCACTATAAATATTTTGGAATCTGTAAATTTTTATTTTTCCTCAAAAATATCGTTTTAAAAAAGAATCGCTTAATTTTGTAATAAAATTAAGTAGTAGGTCTTCTGTAACATATTTTTATTACTGTGGTTCCCTCATTTTATACCATTTCCCAAAAAAAAAAAAAATCAAAATTTAAATGTATAAAAAAGATAAACAAGTAATTTTGAAAAAAAAATTATAAAAAGGGTAGAATAGACTTTTTAAAAATGAGAATAAGGGAACAATTAATATAAAGAGAAAACACAGGGGGGATAATTTATAAGAAATAAAATATAGAGGGTAATTGATAAGAAAAAAAACATAAAGGGTTTTTTTTTTATACAATAAAGGGGTTTTTTTGATTCTAAGTGAAACCACAAGGGTTTTTTTTGAACTTTTTCCATTTTTCTATAATAAATAAATTAATTAGTCTTTATACAGGCATTATTTTTTTCACATACGTTTTTTTTTTTTTTTTTGGTAAGCTAAATTCTGGAATGAGATATACAGGCATCTGGAATGCATTTTTTGCATAAGTGGTTGTTGTACGAATAATTAGTAATCCGCGTATATTAGGTGATGAATAGGATATTAATCGCGCGACTGGCAGTGTATTATATAACGATGAGGATATTGAATTATTAATTTCCTACCAATTAGATTAATTGGCAGCACATGATACGTATTGAAATTTGAATATCACTGGTTTTCCATACCTACTATCAATATAAAAATAATGTAAAGAGAATTGTGTTAATATATGTATTATTTTTATAAATAAATTAAAGCATGAACGACGACTTGCATGCAGAATTCAACTGGTATATCAAGGTTCTTCTTAAAAATGCATTTTAAGACAAGGGTTTCGGTTAGTCAAATTCTTTATGGAAACATGTTATAAAAAGAATTTGATTACTAGGAAAGTTCTAAGAAATCAACGCCATATACGAGGAGCAAATGGTACGGGTAAATACTTTGCAACAACTAGAATTTTGGTATTATACCAATAATCTTAAACAGTTAAACTCGCGATTCACTTGCAAATCTTATCAATTTGATTTAGAGAAATGATTTTGACAATTTTGAGTCTGAGTTCACACCACAATGCCTTGGTTTCAATGACAATGATTTCATATAAATAGAATGACCCGTTCAATGACAATGATTTCATATATAATTTCTGAGTAAATATATGTAGAAAAGAGAGGTGGGGGAGATATATGGGTGAAGACTTGAAAAAATAAATAAATAAATAAAGAGAATGACCCGTTCAATGACAATAGTTTCATATATAATTTCTGAGTAAGTATGCAAATCAATTCTTGTTATTAATTATAGAGGAGAGATATTTTTACTACCAAAATTTTTCACTACCAACTTACTACTTATCTAATCACTATTAGATTAACATTTTCTCTCTCTTTAAATTTTTTTTAACATTCTCTCTTTGATCTAATGATGATGTGATGGGTAGTAAGTTAGTAATAAGAATTTTTGGTAGTTAGAATATCCTTACTCTTGATTACATGATTATAAAACATATATTTTCCAGTACTAATGCGTAATTGGTCAAATCGCGTCGCAAAATTAAGCACCATTTTGGAAATTCAGGCCGCTGGAAGAAGGCAGTCCAATTTTTAAATTGAAGCCTTAGCCCAATTCTATCCAGGCCGATTTGAGCCCAAAATCTAATCCAGGCCTGTAATTACTGGCCCAAAACCTCTCATCTCTCTCTGCGCGCTCTCTCTCTCTGCTTGGAACTAGGGCATGTTTGGTGCAACGTATAAGGTCTGATAGTATAAGCTTATACTATACGTTATGACATTTTCAGTTGTTTGGTGTGACCATCGTATAGTATAAGTTTATATAGCAGAATCCCTTAATACATCAAAACGATGTATAACTTAATTCGACGTAAGGGGGAGAAATTAGGCCTGATAAGGGGTTAGTATATTAACATTGTTGACCAGTGCACCCTTTCTGATAAGGTATTCATTACTTAAAATGACATAATATTAAATCCTTTAAAAAAAGATGTATATAAAAAAATGAAAAAAATATAAAAAGCAAATCACAAATAAATGAAAAATATATTACGACAAAATTTGTTTGATCCAAATAATTTTTTTAAGAATTAAACTTTACCCATATTTGACTAAAAGCATGAATGTTGCAGAAAAGATAAATTCACTAAAAATAAAGTTAAGAAAGGCCATTATTAAGATATTTCTGGAAATTAGAAATTGAATAGACTATAACCTAAAATCCCAAATTGAGGTGGTCCTACGCCATTTTTATTTGATATTAGCATAATGCCTTTACAAATGGTAATTGTTAATTTAAATATTTATAATAGACTATTCCTCCCAAAAGAATTACTCTTAATATTAAAACTTCTTTTGATATATAAGTAGGGGTGTCAAAACAAATTTTTATTCGTGTCAAAATCTTTAATACGAACACGACACAAATTTGTTGAGGATTGATACGACACGAATAACACATAAATTAGAGGTCAAAGTGGTAATTAATAAAAAAATTAAAAAAAATGGGTCAAAATTAAAAAAATTGAAAAAATAATAAATAAATTAAAATAAATATAGGTTGACATGAATTTGGGACATGACACGATACAAATATTTTGCTAGTCATTTTTCTCAACCCGAGCACGACACGAATTTTTTTACAGATTAATCCGAATACGAATTTTTCATGTTGTGTCGTGGGTTGATCTGCATGTCATAACCTGTTTTGACACCCTTATATATAAGTAACATTAAATATTACTGGCAAAAGAATGTGTAAATGAAATGTTAAGAAGAAGACATAATTTTTTTTTAAAAGATTAAAAAGAAAGCAACATTGTTCTCTTACATTCCATTTTGGAGCTTTTCCATGTAGAGATGTTCTTCATCTATAATACAGCACACTTTAATACAAAAACCTAAAAGAGAAAGCAATAAATATATATATATATATATATATATATATATATATATATATATATATATATATATATATCTTTTTCGAATATAAAGAAAGCAACATGATTGGATTTTAATATTTAACATTTCTATTCTTGGCAGCATTTCTGAGTGCTCCTGTGGTGGTTGCTGAAGAAGCTGGATTAATGGCCTTCCTTATCTTAGAGACATTCCATGCAGTGTTAGCAACATGTCCTGCAGTTGCAAACACATGCTCAGTAGCCTCTCCTGCTTCTTCTCCATACCTGTTTCCCAATGAATCCAGGTCTAGTTATATGTATATATATATATTGATAAGCAAGGTATCTTTGTTAACTATGGATACTATTTTTGCTCATGTATTATAAAATTTTATGATGTGCATTGTTTTTTACTGATTTTGCTGATATAAAATTAATATGGTAGAATAAATGCTACATCAGCCAAAAAAAAAAAGTACCACTATAAAAGATTAATTTTACAAGAGGATTAATATTGCATCAATTTAAAAATTATACTGTAACATTGTTACAATTAAAATTAAGGGACTAAAAGTGAACTTTAGTGAAACTAGAGAAACCAAAAGTATATTTAAGCCAAACTTGAAAGAGAACATAGAAATCAAGTAGATGACAATGTGATCCAACTATAAAGTTCAACTGTATTGTTCAATGCAATGTAATGTTTTTTACCTGTTAGAAACCATTCTGGTTGCAGCTTGAGAGGTGGCAGAAAGGGTTTGTTTTTCAGCAGCTTCAGCTGCTTCAAAAACCTTGTCTGCGGCATTAAAAGAGAACAAAGAAATCAAGTTGATGCTGCTTGTTTAAAAGAATAAGATTAGGTGGTGTTGCTAGCCATAAAAGGAAGAACATGCTAGCCTTATTAAGATCATAAATTAAGTTTGGTTTTATGAGAGGCTTTACTTACTGACAGCATCCAGAGAAGCCAAAAGCACCTCACCAGGGAGCATCCTTAGGAATGCTTGTCCTGGTTGGGATTTAACCATAGGAGCCATCACTGATCCACTCATTATTCCAACACCATCAAGCAAAGATTTGGTTAACTTTTCTGTCATATTTGACAGCTTTCTTACACTAGATTGCAAACATGAAAATAATTAGAGTCAGATTGTGTCCCCTTAAAAATTGGGGTGATGAAAATTTCAAGGACAACACTCATTATCCTTAATAGCAAATCATTACTTATAGGATATAATCAATCACATGTTCACTGAGTATTGTTGTAATATGTGTCCAGTTTGAACTTTTAAATACCGTTTGAGGTTTTCGTTGACCCCATTCTTCTTTGTGGCACCAGCAGTCTTGTTGCTCATGCTTTCCCTCACTACTACACCATTTTTCTTATCTGCAGCACTATTTAGGATCGTTTCCCCTCCTTTTTGCACCTGATTTTCAAAATAAGTTTTGGATGAAAAGGTTACTGATTACTTTTAAAATAAAGAGGGGGACTGGGGGAGTGTTGAGATATATAGTCTCACATTGGTTGTATGTGCAACTAATGTAGAGTTTATAAGGCCTTGGGCACTCCCACCCTTTGCGCTAGCTTTTGGGGTGGTATATCCCAAGGTTCTTTACATGGTATCAGAGCCTTGCCGTCCCCCACTTTCTCTTGTGGAGTTTCTTAGCACAGGTAGGCTGGGCCTGTTGTATTGTCCACTCTTCAAGCCCAATAGGCTCTTGTGTGAGGGGGCGTGTTGAGATATATAGTCCTACATTGGTTGTATGTGCAACTAATGTGGAGTTTATAAGGCCTTAGGCACTCCCACCCTTTGAGCTAGCTTTTGGGGTGGTGTATCCCAAGGTTCTTTACATGGTATCAGAGCCTCGTCGTCCCCCACTTTCTCTTGTGGAGTTTCTTAGCACAGGTAGGCTGGGCCTGTTGCATTGTCCACTCTTCAAGCCCAATGGGCTCTTGTGTGAGGGGGCGTGTTGAGATATATAGTTCCACATTGGTTGTATGTGCAACTAATGTGGATGTTGCATTGTCCACTCTTCAAGCCCAATGGGCTCTTGTGTGAGGGGGTGTGTTGAGATATATAGTCCCACATTAGTTGTATGTGAAGTTTATAAGGCCTTGGGCACTCCCACCCTTTGAGCTAGCTTTTGGGGTGGTGTATCCCAAGGTTGCTAGCTTTTGGAGTGGTGTATTCCAAAGTTCTTTACAGGGGAGTTATAATATAAACTAAAGTTTTCTTTTAGTAAGAAGAACAAATCCTTTAGGAACATAACATCTCAGACCTTAAAGGCATTATAATATTAAACTTCCTAGTTACAACCAAATTCAAAAGCTAGTTGTTGAGTGAGAATTTCATAGTTCTCCATATTATCTAACACACTCCAAGAACTAGCTATTGAGGTGTGATCAGAGTCCAAACCCATATAAAACCCACATGAGACGTGGGTCACAAGTCTCACACCTTGCAATTTGACCTTGACACAATATTACCAATATTTTTTCACTCACACACATGTATTCTTCCTAGCTTCAAGAAATTACAAGGCTCATAAGGCAAAGCCAGGGCACAAGCTCCCCGACCTGCGAGCTAGGGGTGAGGGTTGATTATACATAACCTTAGCATTACATGTATTTTTGCAAAGAGATTGTTTCCAGACTCAAACTCATAACCTTCTGGTTACAAAGAGCAATCGCACCGTTGCTCCATTACTCACACAAGATTCATATAATAAGTATTAATAAAAACAAACCTGGTTGGTGTAATTATTAGTGCACATGAAGATACCCTTAACAATCTGACCAGTCCCTCCAGCAATTGCCTTGGCCAGAAAATGATTGTAATCTTCAACCCTCGGAGCAAACTCCTCCCAATCAAGATCATTCTTCTTGCTCCATTTCAAACCAGAAAAGCAAGAGTACTGCTTCAGAAACGAATCCAGCAAACCCATGTTTCCACAACTATGTTCTGGAAAGGTCACACCATAGCTAAGAGGCTCACCATCTTTCACAGGCAATGAGAACAGGTAATGGAAAGCATCAACCTTCACCACTGGTTCATCTTTTGTTAAAGGCCACTGAACATCATTTCCTACTTTTATGATGGTAGCTAGAGGCACGTTCTCATCCATGATTTTCATCATCATGAACTGGCCTTGAGCCAGTTCAACAGCTTCTCCTTTATCCATCAGATGAACTCTGCATCCTGGAATTTGTATCAGAACTTCTTGTTTGACACTTTTGGGTTTTGAGAATTCTCCAACACTTACAACAGACATGGAGGTTCTTCTTTCCATTGGTGGTTGTGTTTTTGAGCCACGGAAACAACAACCCATCTCTGTTTTTGTTCTGTTGTTATGTTCTCTCTAATTGGGACCGCTTGGAATATTAATGGAGATAAACGTTACATGAAAAGTTTTTGGCTTTTATTCATACCTTTATTCTGTTCCTTGTGATTTGTGAATGATATGAAATGTGTAAGAAAAAAAATGAAGAGCTTGTTGAACAATCTGGAATAGCATCACAGCTTGCCCTCTCAGTGTGACATTAAATACTTTATTATAACCTGCATTATTCTTTCGTCCATCATTGTCCTCATAGTATTTATTCTTTTATTCTGATAAGTTTTGTGTTGAAATTTTCATAGGACTGGAATATGTATGTCCTGATTTTTTTTTTCTTTTTGCATTGTGTGCATGCATACACAAGATCACAACGATACCCTTCAAAATGTTGGATATGACTCATACTTTGCATGCTGACGAAAACTCTTTTCGTTTGCGATTTGTGTGATTGTCGATTTCCAATACCAATTGCATAAATTTTTCGTCCTATCTATCTAGTACATTTTATTCTGATAAGTTTTGTGTTGAAATTTTCACAGGACTGGAATATGTATGTCTTGACTTTTTTTCTTTCTTTTTGCATTGTGTGCAACTTGAAAAAGGGTATTCTGATATATTTGAGAATTGTAAATAATGTGTACAAGGGGTTCTCTATTTATAGAGAGTATTTGACCTACTTTTAACCTAAAGGCTTTGGCCCAATACAACAAAGGGCTTGGCCCAATACAACAATAAACGACTAAATAAAAACTAAATCAATATTATTTACAACACTCCCCCTCAAGCTGAGGAATAGATATTTATCATTCCCAGCTTGCTAGTAAGTTCTTGAAATCTGTCCGAAGGAAGCCCCTTTGTTAATAGATCAGCTAATTGACGTCCAGTGGGAATGTATGGAGTGGTAATCAACCCGCTATCAAGTTTTTCTTTGATGAAATGGCGGTCGACCTCAATATGTTTAGTCCGATCATGTTGGACTGGATTATGAGCTATACAAATAGCGGACTTATTATCACATAGCAGCTTCATAGGTCCCTCACATTTTATTTTGAGATCATCAAGTACAATTTTCAGCCACAGTAACTCACAAATGCCTTGAGCCATAGCTCGAAATTCAGCTTCTGCACTTGATCTGGCAACCACATCTTGTTTCTTACTTCTCCATGTCACCAAGTTACCGCAAAGAAACATGCAATAACCAGTGGTAGAACGACGGTCAGTCATGGATCCAGCATAATCAGCATCTGTGTAGACTTCTAAAGATAGATTGCCATCACGTCGGAATAACAATCCTTTACCAGGAGTACCTTTAAGATACTGAAGAATTCTCTCTACTGCCTGCATGTGTTTTTCCTTTGGATCGTGCATAAACTGACTGACAACACTAACAGCATAAGCTAGGTCTGGTCTAGTATGGGCCAGATATATCAATTTCCCAACTAGCCGTTGATATTGTCCTTTATCAACTGGAGGACTCTCTTCTTCATAGCCCATCTTGTGATTCTGCTCAATAGGAGTATTAGAGGGTTTACACCCGAGCTTTCCTGCTTCTTTGAGAAGATCAAGAACATATTTCCTTTGGCTGATAAAAATTCCTTTGCTTGAATGAGCTACTTCTATCCCTAGGAAATATCTCAGTTTCCCAAGGTCTTTGACTTCGAACTCAGAGGCAAGCCGTGTCTGCAGAATCTGTTTCTCCACAAAATCATCACCTGTGATAATAATATCATCAACATATACAAGGAGCACAGTAAGCTTCCCGTTTTGGGAGTGCTTGAAGAAAAGAGTGTGATCTCCTTGACTCTGTCTATATCCTAAGGTCATCATAACCTTAGTAAACCTCCCAAACCAAGCACGAGGTGACTGCTTTAATCCATACAAGGCCTTTTTTAATCGACAAACTTTATTTTCCCCCTTCACAGAATCAAAACCAGGCGGGATTTCCATGTAGACTTCTTCTTCTAACTCACCATTGAGGAAAGCATTTTTCACATCAAATTGATTTATATCCCAACTGTAATGGGCAGCAAGGGACAACAAGATTCTCACTGTATTCATCTTTGCAACTGGAGCAAAGGTTTCTTCATAGTCAATGCCATAGGTTTTAGTGTAACCTTTGGCGACTAATCGAGCCTTGTATCTCTCAAGAGTGCCATCAGAATTATATTTTAGGGCATAAACCCATCTGCACCCTACTGTTTTCTTTCCGTTGGGTCTATCAATAACCTCCCATGTTTTATTTTTCTCCAACGCATTCATCTCCTCTTGCATGGCTTGAGCCCAATTCCCATCTTTCAAAGCTTCATGTACTGATTTTGGGATTGAAGTAGAATCTAGTGCTGAAACAAAGCTTTTGTGCTGCACAGAAAGATTAGCAGAGGAAACAAAATGGGAGATAGGGTATTGAGTACAAGAGGGACAGGAAGAACAAGATTTCTTGGAACAAGATCTTTTTCCTTTTCTTAAAGCAATGGGTAAATCATCAGAAGCAGTAGTAATGGGTAAGTCATCAGAAGTATCATGATCAGAAATATGAGATTCAGGACTTACCAGTGGTTCAGACGATTGAGGTTGCTGTTGAGGCAATGTGGGCTGTTTCCTTCTTTGATATATCAATTCAGGTGTTACAATCTTCCGTATCTCTTGTGTACTTGATGTATCAGTCATAGGAGGATCAGACATAGACACATTAGGAACAGGAACAAGAGGAAGTGACACTGACACAGGTGAAGGAGTAGACACTGAAGTTTCAAAGAAGGAAGGTGATGAGTCTTCTGGTGAATCATTCTCCCCCTGAAGATGAGGACCTTGGAAAAAGGACTCAGATTCCTGAAATGTAACATCCATAGAAACAAAAAACTTCCGACTTCCAGGGTGATAACACTTGTAGCCCTTCTTATCAGGAGCATATCCAAGGAAGACACATTTAAGAGCCCTAGGATCCAACTTACTGCGATGCTGTTTATGAATATGAACAAAGACAACACACCCAAACACTCGAGGAGGAAGACTTTGCAAAGTTGGAATAGAAGGAAAAAAAGAAGTCATGGAGTGAATAGGACTTACATGATCGAGGACCCGAGTGGGTAGACGATTGATCAAGAATGCTGCAGTAAGAATGGCATCTCCCCAATAGCATTTGGGTACATGTGTTTGAAACAATAAGGCACGAGCAACTTCAAGAAGGTGACGATTTTTTCTTTCAGCAACCCCATTTTGTTGAGGGGTGTCTACACATGTAAGTTCATGAATCATACCTTGATTTTGTATAAATTGTGAAAAAGAGTGATTGACATATTCAGTACCATTATCTGTCCTTAGTCTTTTGATTTTTTTACAAAATTGAGTCTCAATCATTTTATAAAATTGAAAGAACAGTTTTGGTACCTCAGACTTTTCATGCATTAAGTAAACCCAAGTTACACGAGTGCAATCATCAATAAAAGAAACAAACCATTTATTTCCAGAAGAATGTGGGACCTTAGAAGGACCCCAAACATCAGAATGAATAAGATCAAAAGGTTCAACACTTTTAGTAATACTAGAAGGGAAAGACACACGATGGTGCTTAGCAAACTCACAAACATCACAATGATAAGACTCAACAGACTTAGACAAAAACAAAGACGGAAATAAAGACTTGAGTAAACTAAATGGAGGATGTCCCAAGCGCTTATGATGAAGCCAAATCAGAGAATCAGCAGTTGACTGGCCATGTGACAGTAAGATGTGATCCTTAACATGAGTTGCAGGAGATTGTGACACCAGATAATACAGCCCACCTTGCTCTTTAGCACCCCCAATCGTCTTCCCTGTGGCGAGATCCTGAAAAACACAGTGAGTAGGAAAGAAGGTTACAGTGCAATTTAAATCTTTTGTGATTTTATGAATAGAAAGAAGATTAGTAGAAAGTTTAGGGACATGAAGAGCATCTTTGAGATGTAAGGAAGGCTGTAATTTTATGTTACCAGAACCCGCAACTGATGTATGGGAGCCATCAGCTACGGCTATCGTATGAGTGCCAATGGTAGGGTTATAAGAAACAAATGGGTCAGCACAACAAGCCATATGATCAGTAGCACCAGAATCAACAACCCAAGAATGTTTAAAATCAATACATGAAGTAAGAAAAGAAGAAATTTTGGAGCTCATACCAGTCATAGCCAAATCACTAGTACCAGATGGCTTACTCAGAGAATCAAGTATGGTTCGAAGTCGTTCCAACTCATCTGGACGAAATGCAGGTTGGGTCTCATTAGGTGTAGGAGCTATATCAGAAGAAGTAAAATGCGCTTGACCACGCAACCTTGCCATCTTTTCTAAGACAGTTTGTTTTCCATGGAGGCGATAGCATAGATCCTTGATATGACCTGTTCTTTTACAATAAGAACACCAGCGATCATCTTTCTTAGGTCTAGAAGATGCTCCATCAGAATATTTTGGAAAGGAACTCCTGTAAGTAGAACCATCCTTTTTTGTTGAAATCATAGCAGACCCATCAGTGGGTTTAGAAGCAGCACCATCTTTTGATGATAACATGACAGATTTATCAGGGTTCATCATAACACCCCGACGATTCTCCTCTCCCCGAACAGTATTGAAAACAGCAGAAAGGGATGGAAAAGTTTCTTTGCCAAGTATCTGAACCCGAATAGGATCATACTCGGAATTCAAACCAGCAAGAAAATCAAAAATACGCTCATTTTCCACCTCCTTGGCTAAAGCAGTAGCATCTGCAGTACATTTCATCTTCAAACTCTGAAATTGATCAAGTTCAGTCCATAACTCCTTCAAGGTGCCATAGTACTCAGTCACTGATAAAGAATCTTGTTTTGTAGTGAATATTTTATTGCGCAATTCATAGCGCGCAGCCATATCCTGTTTCAAGGAATAAGTGGAGCGGACAGTTTCCCAAATCTCCATAGCAGAAGACAAGAACATACAATGACGACCCACTTCAGGAGTCATCGAATTCCACAACCAAGTCATGATAAGAGAATCCTCATTATCCCAAACAGCAAAATCGGGATCCGTGGCAGCAGGAGCAGGGCCATCAAGATGAGCAATCTTATTGCGACTCTTGATGGTAGTACGAATGAACTGAGACCATGACAAATAATTTGATCCGTCAAATCGATAACTCTGATGTAGACTTGGAAGATCATTGTGACCAAGAGGGGTCACCACAGATGAGGTAGAATTTTTTTCAGATAAGTTTAGAGTTGAATCACCATCGGAAGCGGCCATACTGCAAAACAACTCAAGGAATAGTACAAAGAAGCCAAAAAATCACGAAAAATTACCAAACGAGGTCCGATCAAAGAAGTGAGCACAGATCCAGAACGAGCTTGGAGAGTCGATCAAGACTGCACCGGTCCGCAGCCAATAGCAACCGTCACGCGCTGTCACGCGCCGGTGAAGCTGGCGGCGCGTGGGATTCACGCGCAGAGAAAGAAGCGGCGCGTGGAGGCGCGTCCGACGTCCGATCTGGCTGGGTTTTTCAGGCGAAGGTCGTCCAAGGGTTGCGATCCTATCTGGGGCTGATCGGAGTTGAATGGCCGTCAGAAAGAAGGTCAATCGCGATGAACAGTGTTCTTAGATAGTGAAACACGCTTTCTGTTTGTTGAACGGTTCAGTTTGGGGTCTTGTTATTGAGGAAGCAGTGATCTCTCGGTCCAAGAGGTCCCCGGAAAATTTTTCCGGTGGCGGCTGATGGCAGCGAGAGATGGAAAAACAAAAAAAGGTTTCGTAGGCGCGGAAGCAAAGCCCTCAAGATCGAGAGCTCTGATACCAACTTGAAAAAGGGTATTCTGATATATTTGAGAATTGTAAATAATGTGTACAAGGGGTTCTCTATTTATAGAGAGTATTTGACCTACTTTTAACCTAAAGGCTTTGGCCCAATACAACAAAGGGCTTGGCCCAATACAACAATAAACGACTAAATAAAAACTAAATCAATATTATTTACAACAGTGCATGCATACACAAGATCACAACGATACCCTTCGAAATGTTGGATATGACTCATACTTCGCATGCTGACGAAAACTCTTTTCGTTTGCGATTTGTGTGATTGTCGATTTCCAATACCAATTGCATAAATTTTTCGTCCTATCTATCTAGTACATATTACACCAACTTATATTATATCACATGAAGTTACGTGGCATCAAAAATGAAAAAATTGCTAAGAAAATGAAGGTATAAATTCTAATATGTTAGTTCATAAATTATAATTTAGTTGGTGTAGTATCTAACTTTATCCCTTCATACTTATGTTACCAATTCTGAGCCTTCCTAGTTCTTATAAAGCTGAAGAGATGGGTAGTTTCAAGTTCTAATATTTCTTTTTTCCCATTGTTTCTACTTTCCTTTATTGTTGCATAATGTATATAATTTTCTTTTTCTGAAGAATACCTTTTTCTGGGTACATTTCTGAAGAATACTTTACTTCAATTGCAGGAAAATATACAAACCTTTATTCTGTATTAAAAAAATCTAAAACGAAAGGATGAGATAGAAACCGAATCAGATAGGGCGAATGTTGCTTTTAGTCTTAATCTTGGCATCAATTCAGACTGTTATTTATTATTTTTTTGAGAAAATTAAATACTTTTTTTTATTCTACGATTTGCTTTGTTAGTCAATTTTATTTACATCTAACTGTTTACATAATTAATAAATGGAAAAATATTTTTTACGAGAATTCAATTCTCATGTTCCGACTCTTCAATTTGCGTGCAAAACTTTTTTTTTTTGTAATAAATGTGGGGCCCACCACTAGTTGAGTCACAACATGAGAATTTAATTCTCATGCAACATCAGAAAATCAAACCCCATTGAGAAAAAACATTTTCTTATGTTGCATGAGAATTTGTGACCCTTTAATTAACGTGCAAAGCTTTTTT
The DNA here is from genome assembly GCF_033153095.1 of Gastrolobium bilobum. Taxonomy (NCBI): domain Eukaryota; kingdom Viridiplantae; phylum Streptophyta; class Magnoliopsida; order Fabales; family Fabaceae; genus Gastrolobium; species Gastrolobium bilobum. Next base: position 130,814 of record NW_026895403.1, read on the forward strand.
TTTTCTTATTTTATTTTTTAATAAATATGGGATCCACCACTAGTTGAGTCACAACATGAGAAGAAACTTTAGACCGTAATATATATTAAATGGAATATCAAATCGTAAATTACTATATGATTGTATAACCAGAAAACTTGACCTACTTATCTGAATCTGACATTAACTTAAATGATAATGTACCCTATTTTGTAATTGGGAAAAGTGTTTTTTCGAGACAAAGTTATTTTTGGTGAATTTAAAAGACGTTATTTTGGGTTAAAAATAAAACAATTAAAATAATAAAGATTAATATAATCCTTCAAAGTATAATTATAAAAAATACCCTTTTTAAATTTAAAATGATGTCGTTTTGGTCTTACAGAAAATAAATTATCTCCTGAAAACACACTAAACCCTTAGTAATTTATGGTTATGAGATTATCGTCTCAATTTGGGCCACTTTGGGCCAATCTTATTTTGGGCCGCTTGAAGAAGGCAGTCGAATTTGCAGATTGAAGCCTCAACCCAATTACTGGCCCAAAACCTATCATCTCTCTCTCTCTCTCTGTGCTTGGAACTTGATTGTGTTCTTACTTGTCTTGACTCGCGGCTTTTTCACCATTGGAGAGTGGTGACATTTTCGTACATTCTTTGTGTTGGATGTTTGTAACTTGATTGGTGAGTGGTGACTGGAACATGCTTGTATTCTTGTGTTTCTATCTCTCCAAAGGTGCTTGGAACATGTTGTGAATATGAAATTGAACACTCCTTAATATGATTTGCATACCCTTTTGTTTTTTTAGCTGTTACAGATTGGATTAACAACCAAAGTCGCCGAATTTCGCAAAATGTTATTGGTGGTTGTACTCGCATTGCTTCTGGGTTTCCTCGTGGCTTTTGTTCTTATGACCCCACGACACCGCAAAACTGGTACTTTTTTTTTTACTCCTTTTATTATTATATTGTATATGATATTATCTATCTATGCTTTTGAATTTTTGCTATTTATGTATGTGTTTTTATATGATTTCTTTGCACCCTTCTCAGGGTATGAGGGAAAAGCTCAGTTCAACTTAAACAATGATAAGGTATTCATTATAGCTTAGTTTGGTACTATGAATTCTGCTATTACATAGGTGAAAGAATCATTATGTTGAATTGAGTGATTTCTATTTGTGTTTCTATTTTCCTTTACCGAGGAAGAGCAAAAGCCTCTCTGGCTTTGTTCAAATACATTTCGGATCTTGGTGAAACCAACAAGTTAAATGTTTTAATGTCTTGGTTTATGTTCTTCACGCAATTAGTGAGATAAATTTCTGAAGATTTGGTGTTGTTTGAGTGTTTTGTCCTTACCCCAAATGAAGAAAACGTATGTTAATGATATGGCTTGATTGATTTCTGGAAGACTTCATACTTATTTGAGTTGGGAACAACAGAAAAGCAAAGGTGTAACATTTAGGAGGCTATTAAATCAGCTTTTATCATAGTGTGATTGTCTGAGTAAGGATCAGGGTTTTATCATTTTGTGCTTTGGGTTGAAATTTTGAAATTCAGGGCTATTCTTCAGAACCTTGCTTATTGAGTGGAACCACCATCTTTTCTGCTTACAATTTGCCTTATGAAAGATTGGACCCACTTAGCATTTAGAAGGAAAACTATCATTCTTTTTTCTTATATTATTTGAGCCTGAAGTTAGTTTGGTAAGATGGAGTTACACTTACCTTAAGCTTCATTTCAAACACTGACAGTGAATAATTTGATTGGACAGGAAGTAAATGTGTGTATGGGTCGGGCGCAAAATTGCTTGTGAACAAAATATGTCGACTTTACCAATTTATAGGGGATGGTTGCTCAAACATAATTTTGCGTGAGTGATAACTTTATTATTGAATTTTTATCATGTTTTCTATACTGTATTTTGCTTGTAGGCATCAAAATCCTACAGTAGAACTGAAGTGTCATTGCATAACAAGAGAACAGATTGTTGGATAATCATCGAGAACAAGGTATGATCTTTTATTGCTGTTTAATATGATGCACCTTGTGAATGCACTACTTATTTGGTTTAAAACCAAATAGTATGTCCATATCAAGTCTTCTGTTCACCATTCGATCCTATCTGTGCTACAGTATTTGCTGTTGGTATGATTTCCCATTTTACCACTATAATTTACATTTCTTGGGCTTTCATCCCACTGTAGGTATATGATGTTACCTCATATGTGGAGGAACATCCAGGTGGTGATGCCATTCTAGCACATGCTGGAGATGATTCAACTGAAGGTTTTTTTGGGTATGCATTCTTTCTTTTTTACGCATTGCTTGTCTGTTATGTAGATACTTTTCTGGATTCATCTCCTTTGTATATTTGTTTTCCTACTGAAAATTTGTCTCATTTTTCCCAATAAAAGATTTCTTGCTTTTCTCTTGATATGTACCTGGATTAAGCATGTTCACCGTGTTCTTATAGGTTAACTGTTTAGACTTAACCAACCAAGGTTCGAGTAGAAGGTTCCCGTGACTATTTTTCTCATGAACTACTGATGTTACTCTCTTTTTCTAGATATAAATAAGGGTTTTGGGGGAACTGGAAGGAAGAGTCAGAAGCATAAAGTTTCTAACATTGCCACGAATGCTTTTGAATAAACATGAAGAGTTAAATTCCTATTATGTGGGCTGCAAATTAATTATTCCAAAAGTTTATGCTGTTAGATGAAAGCGCAGTAATGATTTTATATCTAACAATAGCATAATAACATGACCTGACCTTAAATTCTCATCTTGTCACATTATTTCAATATATTACAATGATCTTTGTAGACTCTGTTGAAGGTTATCTGGCCATACATAATATATTGGTTTTCACTTGATAAAAAATGAATGATGCGATGCTATATGACTACAACTATGAGCTAAGCATCCTTTGAGCGTCATTATAATTTATAACCCCTTCAGATGATGTATCAAATTCAACAGTAACATCTTCCTTCTCATCCAAAATAAGCACTTCATGTGTTCTCTTTCACATGCTCTACCAGCCAAACTAGTAAAAAGCTTCTAAATTTTATGGTCAGTATGCTGCTATCAGCTGTATTTTCTATCATACAATTTTAGTGTTAGTTAATTTAGCTCCTAATTTCACGGAGATTAGTTAGAACGTTGATACAGTTAGTAACTGTCTCAACTCCTAATATGTAAAGAACCTTGAGGTCACCACCCCAAAAGCTAGCTCAAGGGGTGGGAGTGCCCAAGGCCTTATAAAGGCCATATTAGTTGCCCATCCAATCAATGTGGGACTATATATCTCAACACGCCCCCTCACGCAAGAGCCTTTTTAGGCTAGAAGCGTGGAATTGCACAGGCCCAATTTTTTGTTTACCTTTTGTGCTATTTTTATTTATTTTAATTCCACTTTAAAGCGGGGGACGGTGAGGCTCTGATACCATGTAAAGAACCTTGAGGTCACCACCCCAAAAGCTAGCTCAAGGGGTGGGAGTGCCCAAGGCCTTATAAAGGCCATATTAGTTGCTCATCCAATCAATGTGGGACTATATATCTCAACAGTTGCTTTTCCCAGGACATAGATGCAATATGATACATAACTTATAACACAACACTTTATTAAGTTGAACTTCCAACATTAATCGTATGTCAGTTTCAAAACTAGGGAAAAGTGAGAGACCCCTCTTTAACAAAGCTTGATCCCTTGCTTGATCATTTCTCCATTTGTTTTCTCTGTACTTGCTTTGGCAGTAAAGTCCATAAAAACCTTTTTTTTTATTTTACTATCATCTTGTCATCCTCTTCCGTCACTTTTTACTTTCACATTGCAGGCCACAGCATGCCACTCGAGTCTTTGACATGATTGAAGACTTCTACATTGGAGATTTGGAGCATTAGCTAAATCTGTGGTTTCTGGTTTCTAACGTTCAAGATATATGTGATTTGAGAACTTCAATATTCTATTGCTTGTTACCTCCACAATGTTGCACTCCTCATTTATCTTCACTAGATAATAATTATGGTGTTACTAATCATTTATCCCAAGGTTTGTCTTTTTAAATATATTTTAACTACATGAATTTAAATGTCTGAAAATATAGCTAAAGATGCTCATGACAACAGCTGCGGCTATAAGCCAGTGTGCTTACTTTTGGCCTTTTAACAACTTACAACTTTTAAGAATGTAGTGTGAAGCTACTCCTGGGATGCTCTGTCACTGAAACCATTGTAGAATCAACCTATTAGTTACAATGGTAACATACTAACCATCTTTGCTTGCTTGATTCAAGAAACACAACTTGTTGTAAGAGAGTATCACTTCATTCGGGCATTTCATCGATCAAATACACGATATCTCAAGATTGGTTCCCATAAACCCACAAATGTAAATCATATGTAAATATAGGAAAAAAATATTTTTATTTTTGCTACAGAGAAAACTTATCTCTCACACTTACTTAAAAGTGAGTTGCCTCTAGGGGTGTTAACGGGTTAAGTCGAGTCGAGCTTTGATCTTAAAAGGTTAAGCCTGTGTTTAAATGTGTCACTCTGACTAAGTCTGTTACCTGTTATAAATATAACTATCTGTCTATAGCCTGACTTATTTACAAAATATAAAAGTCTGGTTTAGTCTGTTAGCCTATTTAAAAAAATAAGACAACAAAAATTTATCCAAACAGAATATACAATCAACAACAGTAGTAATTCCATAAATATTCATAAATTCAATGTATATCCAATCAACATAATATAGAACAAAATCATTCAAAAAGTCTATTTAGCCAATAAAATGGGATGAAATGGATTGAGGAGAAAGAGATGGCTTTTACAAGTAGTATAAAAAATATAAAACAAAAAAAATAAAATAATATACTAGGCCAGTCTGAGAGGCTCTAAGGCCGGGCTTTTGAATTAGAGCTTGAGATCTTTTTATTAAACGAGCTTTTATACAAGTTCAAGTTTGGTGCCAACAACCAAATTTAGACATGTAACCTTCACGAGTCGAGCCAAAAAGCCCCTGAAAGACCCCTGGTTCGTTTAGCACCCCTAGTTGCCTCCATTGTAAAAAGAAAAGAGAAAAAGTATTAGTGGAATTCACTTATTTTTATGTGAGTGTGACAGAGAAGTGAGTTATTGAATAAGTCAACCCATACAAGCTCAAGTGGGTTAGAGCCGGGCAAAAAGCCAATAAAATCCTTTGAGTTGGGCAACCCATGAGCCTTTAAAAAAATATCATATATATTATATGTTTTTTCTTTACATAAATTGATGTAAAAATAAATAGTTTTGAATATATTTTATCCAATTCAATGTATTATATTTGACTTATGAATTTTCATCTTAAAAAAATAATGTGAACTCATATAATATAAATGGTCCATAAAATAAAATTATCACACACATAATTTATAATGATTAAATAAATAATATAATGAAATGTTAGTATAAATAATTAAATAATTTTATATGTATTATTTGATTGTTATTTTTGTTGCGACAATTGTAGGTACCTTTAGCAATTTTAGCAGCTAAATGGAAAAAAAAATCTTAATCCGATCTACATTTATGCTCTTTACTTAATTATGTTTTTTCACTTTGCCTCTGCTGTGATTTATGAATTTAATATTTTATCATTGACTATCATTTTTTCGCCGTTTTAAAAGGGAGTGTTATACTATTTTTAATTACAAATCAAACAATAAAAGTATAAATTAAATAATAAAACATATAAAATAGGTAGTAAAAAATTATCTTGTAATTTTTTAAAATTTTATAAATTTATTTTATTATTCATTATATATCATTTAGTATAAAATTTATAATATTAAAGAGTAATATGCTGTTCCTTTCTTTAGAGTTACAACAAAAATAAAACCCTTCATTTTTATTAGAAAAACTAGTATATTATCCGTGCGATGCACAGGAAAAAAGATCAACACTTTTGTCGTTCGTCGTGGTTGGTTAATCGCACTGCAAACCTTATATTTACAAAAAAATGTGTTGTTATTTTATTCTATATTCCAAGTGAAAAAAATTACAGCATTGACACACAACTTTGCAAATATCAACCACAAACAAAAATCTGTTATTCAGAGGGATAATTAATTTTGCATACAACTACATCATAATACACCATAATTCGTGAGAGTTATTACATTATCTTTTATTTTTATTTTGTAGAAAAATTAAAAGATGGCCTTTCAATTTACGATTGAGAAAATAGTGGGAGTTATTAATGAAAGTTGATCATGAAAGCGGTATACTTAAACAAATCTATGATTTATTACTGATATCATTATATTTTATGAGAATCTAAATAGTTTTTAAGTAAATTATGCATTTTATAAATTTTTAGTCTAAATATTTATAGGCTTTAATGTGTCTAAAGTGATGTAGATAAGTTATCTACATTCGCTCCCAAAACGACGTCGTTTTGAGTTGAAAAATTAAAAAATTATAATAAAAAAGACTATTATAACCCTAAAATAAATTACAATTACAAAAAATATCTTGATTTTTGCCTCAAAACGACGTCGTTTTGGACTCACTATAGATAAGTTATCTACATTGACTGTAGAAAAAGCGAACCCATATTTATATGTGCTAATAGAGGGAAATTTTTAAAAGTAGAGAAATTATCCCATGATTATTTATAGAAGTTTCAATTCAAGGCGGCCTTCTTTTTCATCAAGCAAATGTCAAATCATTTATGATCAAATTAAAGTGTTGCCAAGTTGGCTTTAATTATTATTTTTTTATGTTTGAATATATTTACACTTCACTGTTATTTTTTCCCCATTTTGTGTGGTTTAAATCACCATAAATATCAAGTACAAATATTTAATGGCAAATATCTTTTTGCGATGCATGAGCTGGATGGTCATTCATTTTTATAGTGATTAAATTTTAATAATTTATTTTTTACAGAATCATAGATGTAAATTTTTAATTTTTTATTAAAATTTAAAATTTAAATTCTTTTATATTAATTATACATATTTTTTAAAGTACGCTTTTTCTCTTTTAATTTAAAATTTTATATTTTTTAAATTGGTTATACATATAAATTAAAAACGTTTATATTACTTTTTTTAAAAAAAATACTCATACGAATTTTTTTCTTTTTTTGAATTATTTTTTAAGTTAAATTTTTAATTTATTTTCTTTTAAAGTATAAATATGTCATTTCTTATTTTTTCATTTAATTTCCAAATTTAAATTATTTTGTATCAACTATATTTGAATTTTTATAATTTTAAATATTTTTTTGTTTAATCTATAATTTTCTCTTTTAAATTTTAATTGTGTTTTGGTGAGAAATTGATTGATTAATAAATGGCAGTTAATGGTGTGTTGTTATGTCTGATTCTTTAATCAGTCTTTTAAAATTTCTTTCACGGTATGATTTATGACATTTATAGAGAATTTTAAGTTAACATTCCTTTTATTATTACTTAAAGTTGGTGATTGTCAAAAAAAATTTGATTCTTCAATCAGTCTTTTTTTTTTTTGGTAATCAATCAGTCTTTTAATATTCTTATGGATGTTGATGTTGGGCTTTTATAAAAATTAAATGATATTTATATGAAATTATATATGTATAATTAAAGAAAATAAAATGTAATAGAATTTATATATAATATAATTTGATATTCTATAATATTATTATACACTGTATTTCTCTCTCTCAACAACTAATGAATTCAAATATGTTTTTCTTTTATTATTGTCATTATTTTGATATTTTATATATAGATAATCCTTCCCTCTTTAATATTTTGATAAGTATGTACAAAAAAATGACAAGTAAAACACGCAACATACGCTTTGGGTTTGAGGCAAAATTATCATTTAGAATTATCACTTTCAAATTTCTTTATTGAATTTATAAATTCATTTGATTTAATTATTACCTGATATGAAACATTTGTAAAATATAATATAATAAAATCTAATGACAAAATTTATTTAATAATATTTTTTAAAAGATGTATCTTTTCTTTTTTTAGATAGATTTATTATTTCTTGTATAACTCATAATTTGAATGTATAAATCATTTTTCTAATAAAAATGAAGGGTTTTATTTTTGTTGTAACTCTAAAGAAAGGAACAGCATATTACTTTTTAATATTATAAATTTTATACTAAATGTTATATAATGAATGATAAAATAAATTTATAAAATTTTAAAAAATTACAAGATAATTTTTTACTACCTATTTTATATGTTTTATTATTTAATTTATACTTTTATTGTTTAATTTGTAATTAAAAATAATATAACACTCGCTTTTAAAACGGTGAAAAAATGATAGTCAATGATAAAATATTAAATTCATAAATCACAGCAGAGTCAAAGTGAAAAAACATAATTAAGTAAAGAGCATAAATGTAGATCGGATTAAGCTTTTTTTTTTTTCCATTTAGCTGCTAAAATTGCTAAAGGTACCTACAATTGTCGCAACAAAAATAACAATCAAATAATACATATAAAATTATTTAATTATTTATACTAACATTTCATTATATTATTTATTTAATCATTATAAATTATGTGTGTGATAATTTTATTTTATGGACCATATATATTATATGAGTTCACATTATTTTATGGACCATTCCTTCTTCATTGAGGTTTAATTAATATAAATATAAAGGCTGCACTTAAACGATGTAAGATAAGATAAAATTTCAATCGTTGTCCTGTATATATTGCTCCGCGTTTCAGTTGTTTATTCGTGATTTCAATATCAGAAGAAGTTAAAAGTTTTTAAGCTTTTTCGATTTTTGTTGAAACTGAAAACAGAAATAATTTTTATTAAAATACAATTATTATGAATCTTGGGATTGTGTTGAATGAACAGAATCACAACTTTTTGCATTGGAAACGTCAAGCCTAATATGGGAAAAAAGTATCTGATGTTACTTTAGACAACTTTGTCTAATGTTCATCGAAACGACGTCGTTTTGGGGTTGAAAAATTAAAAATTGAGAATGATAAAGACTATTATAATCCTGAAATAAATTAAAATTACAAAAGTAACATGATTTTAGCCCCAAAACGACGTCGTTTTGATGAACATTAGATAAAGTTATCTAAAATAAATTTAGAAAAAACAAACCCTATAATTATATATATATAGAGAATAAATATTATTATATTTATTTTAAGGGTTTAGTATTTGTCTTTTTAAAGTATATAGAGTTATGTTATTTTAAGTGAGAGAAAGATACAAACAATAAAAATTATGGAAGAGAAAGTGGGTAATTTTTTTAAATTCAAATTTTAAATAAAAAATACTAGATGATATCTTTCTCTCACTTAAAATGACACAGCTATATGTCTTTTAAAAGAACAAATATTTTTTCCTTATTTTAAATTCATAAATGTATATAAATCATATATTATTTTTATAATATGTGCGTTATGGGAGAAAAAGGACTTTTGGGCCGTGATAAACCCATCTCAACCCTTTTACTCAAGGGGCTATATGGTTTGGGCTAATAAAAGCACCCCACATGTAATGGGCTTTCATCATGGTGAAAGGGAATCCTTGTGTTTTATCAAATCTTTGTATTTGATGATTCTTTCCAATTTTAAGTTAATTAGGTCGATTAGGATTGATTCTTTTCAAATTTTAAGTTCATTAGGTCGATTAGGATTGATTCTTTCAAATTTTAAGTTCATTAGGTCGATTAGAAAATCTTTGTATTTGATGATTCTTTCCAATTTTAAGTTAATTAGGTCGATTAGGATTGATTCTTTTCAAATTTTAAGGTCATTAGGTCGATTAGGATTGGTTCTTTCAAATTTTAAGTTAATGATTGATTATGATTGATTCTTATTTCTTTTTGAACAGTATATATTGTGATCGCTCATGATTGGAAAAAGTTCAATTCAATATAGATTTTTCACTATTGATTTCTCCAAAGAGTTTTGTAAACAGGTAAAAGAAAGCTTTGGTTATCGACTCTTGAGGTGCTTAGCATTAAAAAAATTTTACTGTTCAATTATGATCGGTCCATACTTGCAAAAAAATTTCGTTTTTGTGAAATATAGATGTACTTCGTTTGTTTATAATGTTGTTTTCTTGATGTGAAGGAGGATCGCAACAACCCAAAAATCTTACCAATAGGGAAAATTGGCGCAAAAGGTCAGGTTATTTCTCTTTTCTTTGATTTTATGTGTCAACTTTAATGTTGCTGTTTTCAATCATCGAAGAATGTCCTATTGTTGGTGTTCTTTTTATATATAGTTTTTGTCTTTCGTATGTTGTTTATTTTTTTTTATATAATAGTAGCAATAAGGTTTGAACCTATGATCTTTTAGAAACTATCGAAATCTTTCACCGCTAGTGGCTTTGGTATTTGGTAAAATGTTTTCTTCTGCAATCAGTTGCAGACTAGTGGTTAGGTATTGCTTTTTGTTGTAAACACATAATTTTATCCTCTTCTCCATTCTCTCAAAAGCATCCTCTGCCACTGTGTAACACTCCAAATTTCTAATAATTTATAATAATAATATTTTCAATAATTTTATAAATAATTACAAAATTTAAAATAATCAAATTTAAAAAATATTACCGCCGCACTTATACTATAGACAAGCACAAGGCTAAAATTTATTGGAAAAAAATAAAACTAAAGACTAAGTTCAATGAAAGAAATATATCTTATATATTTATTTAAGCTCATAAAAAAAATTATTTAAACCCTAGAGCTAACTATAAATATCTGAGTTGTTATCCTTACTGTCCGCTGCTAGTTCCATCTTTTAGAACCTGTTTCACTGAAAGTCTGCTCCCTCGAAGGATCATTGTAGTCAAACAAACACAAACACAAAAGTCAGCAAGGCTGTTAATCTTAATCAAAAACAAATATATAACTTAATATAAAAGATGAACTCAAATAACAGCTGACTCAAATAATAATTCAATATTCATCATATATATATATATATATATAATTAAATCTATTATTATAAAATATCTTTATTAAATTTCTTTAGTGGGAAGAGAACCATGGTAGACCCGAGAAATCCTGTTCGTCTACCTTGTAACCTAGGAAACCCTGATAGTCACAAATAATCAAATTGACCATAATCAAAACATCTCTTTCTAGTGAGCACACACCTCTTCCCAAAGTTGCTACTAGTATCCCGAAAAACTCTGTCAGACACCACTTTGGGAAGAACGGATAATATCTGTTCACATCGTATAAATATATCAGAGGCATAAAGCCAAAAAATTGTGTTCATCACTTTAGGAGGTACCATCTCAAAGTTATCCCCCCACTAATTAATTAATTACAATCACACACAATCATCAAAATTCAATCTTGTCACAATTGTTATAGTTGGAAAATTTCCTTATCAATTTAATCAAGAGTATAATTTTGATTGTCTAAGAATATCAAAATTTTCATTATCCAATCATATCATAATCCAAATGTTCAATATCTAGTAAGGCCCAAATCAAATCATCATTCAAGAATATATTAAAATAAAACTCAAATCCGATCATATCAATATACATAATTCAATCATATTATTCAAATAATCCAATTATTTCTATTTATTATATTTAAAGGATTAAAATTTAATTTAAATAATTATATTTAATTCAATTATTAATACCAAAATAATTATACTATTAATTTCTAAAGTTAAAAAAATTAATTTAAATACCCTAAGGATTACATATTTCAATTGAAACCATCCTAAAATTTTATAGGGATTATGATTAAATATACAAAATTTCACATATATATATATATATATATATATATAAATAAATAAATATAACCTAAGGGAACCTAGGAACTCCAAATTTTATATACAAAAATATTCTAAGAGAGCATAGAGATTAAGATTATCCGGTCTCCATTTTCGCTAACTTCTAGAAGAAAAAGAATAATTTGAGGCAAAAAATTGATTGGTAACTAAAAGAATATAAAAATAAAATAAAACAAGCTTTTGAAGTAAGAAGATAGAGAGTAGTAGAGGAGAAGAAGAGTAGAGGAGAAATGTTGAAAATTGAATTGGTTTGGTTAGGTTAGGCCTCTGTTTATAGTTGAAGTTTTGGGCTCGGATATGGGTTTCGTGCAATTATTTCCTTATTATTTTTAATTTCTTATGGCTCATAATATCGCTAACTCATTACTGACTCATTATTGACTCAATGCTAACTCATCATATCTAATCAAATTACTAATCAAACATTACCAATCAAACATTAATGCATAAATGACCAATCAATTAATAATTCAAACAATCATAATTTATCATCTAATCCTAAATATATACACACACATTATTATTATTAATACTAATTTATAATATATTACTATTATTTTCTTGGGATATTACATTCTTACCCTTCTTAAAAGAAGTTTCGTCTTCGAAACTTAAAAGTTTGAGCTTATCAAATTAGCTAAAAGGCATGAGGTACTAGAATTTTAAAATTGTGGTACGCAAACAAATTAGCAAGTAGACAAAATGGTATAGGACAATAGGAATTATAGGATAATATACTATGATTTTCTGTATTTTTATGCTAATGAATTGCTAACTAATATATTGCTAACTCTCACCCCTCCCTAAAAGAAAAGTTTCGTCCTCGAAACTTAATTGCGTACTTTCTTCGAATAAAAACGGGTATTTATTACGTATATCGTCTTCTTCCTTCCATGTTGCTTCTTCTACCTTTTGACTCCTCCACAAAACTTTAACTAGTTTGATTGACTTATTTCTCAAAATTCTTTCACTTCTATCAAGAATTCTTACAGGATGTTCTTCATAGGTGAGATTCTGATCTATCTTGATAGACTTAGGCTGTAGCTTGTGCAAAGGATCTGGTATATACTTCCGGAGCTGAGATACGTGAAAAACATCGTGCACATTCTCCAATTCCATTGGAAGAGCTAGTCTGTATGACACTTCACCAATTCGCTCAATGATCTCATATGGGCCAATATAATTTGGACTCCTCGTGCCTTTCTTTCCAAATCTCATCACCCCATTCATCGGTGACACTCTTAAGAATACTTTTCTCCAGTCTTGAATTCTACTGGTCGTCGTCGTTGATCTGCATAAGACTTTTGCCGATCCTGAGCTGTTTTCATCTTTTCTTGAATCACCTTAACTTGTTCCATCGATTCTTGAATCATATCTGGACCCACAATGCCATCTTCTCGAAAATCATTCCAACATAATAGGCTTCTGCACCTCTTACCGTACAATGCTTCGTAGGGTTCCATATAGATGCTCACATGGTAGCTATTTTTGTAAGATAATTCGACCAAAGGTAAACACTTATCCCAAGATTGATTGAATTCCAAATCGCAGGCTCTTAACATGTCCTCAAGAGTTTGAATCATCCTATCCGCCTGTCCATCTGTAGCAGGATGAAAGGTTGTGTTGTATTTGAGTTGGGTTCCAAAAGCTTGCCGAACCTTAATCCATAAGTTTGATAAAAACCTTGTATCTCTATCTGAGACTATGTCCTTTGGGACTCTATGCAACCTCGCTATATCTCGCACATAAGCATCGGTCAACTGATCCAAACCCCATGTGTTTTTCTTGAGCATATTTCCTATGTCTTCTTGAGAAACAAGTGGGCTATTTCTTTGCAAAATTGTGCTCAATTTCATATGTGGCAATTTCGCCAAGATCTCTTCGTCAGTTGGGGGAAAAATCTGCATGAATCGGAATTTTTTAGGAACATATCGAGAGAGAATTGGATTTGGTTAAATAATGTGTCATTGGTAAACAAGGATCAATTTTTTAGCAAGGTACGGAATGTATCATCAAATATTCAAGATGATTCCATGAGATCTAATTTCATTCAAGTAACAGATTCTAGCTAATTGAAAGGATCTTGTGATCAATCCAGGGATCATTTCGATTCCATTAGGAATGAGGATTCGAAATATCACACATTGATCAATCAAAGAGAGATTCAACAACTAAAAGAAAGATAGATTCTTTGTTGGGATCCTACCTTTCTTCAAACGGAACGAACAGAGATAAAATCAGAGCGATTCCCTAAATGTCGTTCTGGATATTCCTCAATGTGCCGACTATTCATGGAACGTGAGAAGCAGATGAATAATCATCTGCCAAGAGCCAACCGTTCTTTTTTCTCTGACAGATGGTCAGAACGTCATCAAGATAATTATGTATTTTGTCTCAATTCATCCTATTTCATCAAATCCAGGATGGGATATGGTTCCGAAGGATGAACTGGACGGTTCCAATAAGAAGAACAAAAATCCGTTTTTTGGTTTATTTCATCTATTCCATTTATTTCATATGAAGAGAATGAATCTTTTTATCGAAGGATCATAAAAAAATGGGTCCGGACCTCTTGCGGGAATGATTTGGAAGATCCAAAGCCAAAAATAGTGGTCTTTGCTAGCAAGAACATAATGGAGGCAGTCAATCAATATAGATTGATCCGCCGAAATCTGATTCAAATCCAATATAGCATCTATGGGTACATAAGAAATGTATTAAATCGATTGATTAAAAAGAATCGATTCGATCGCAACTTCGAATATGGAATTCAAAGATATCAAATAGGAAATGAGACTCTGAATCATAGAACGATAATGAAATACACGATCAACCAACATTTATCAAATTTGAAAAAGAGTCAGAAGAGATGGTTCGATCCTCTTATTTTTATTTCTCGAATCGAGAGATCCATGAATAGGGATCCTAATGCATATAGATACAAATGGTCCAATGGGAGCAAGAATCTCCAGGAACATTTGGAACATTTCATTTCTGAGCAGAATAGCCATTTTCAAGTAGTGTTCGATCGATTACGTATTAATCAATATTCGATTGATTGTTCTGAGGTTATCGACAAAAAAGATTTGTCTAAGTCACTTTGTTTCTTTTTGTCCAAGTTACTTCTTTTTTTGTCCAAATTTCTTCTCTTTTTGTCTAACTCACTTCCTTTTTTCTTTGTGAGTTTCGGGAGTATCCCCATTCATAGGTCCGAGATCCACATCTATGAATTGAAAGGTCCGAGTGATCCACTCTGTAATCAGTTGTTAGAATCAATAGGTCTTCAAATCGTTCATTTGAAAAAAAGGAAACCCTTCTTATTGGATGACCATGATACTTCCCAAAAATCGAAATTCTTGATCAATGGAGAAACAATATCACCATTTTTGTTCAAGAAGATACCAAAGTGGATGATTGACTCATTCCATACTAGAAAGAATCGAAGGAAATCTTTTGATAACACGGATTCCTATTTCTCAATGATATCCCACGATCAAGACAATTGGCTGAATCCCGTGAAACCATTTCATAGAAGTTCATTGATATCCTCTTTTTATAAAGCAAATCGACTTCGATTCTTGAATAATCGATATCACTTCTTCTATTGTAACAACAAATTACCTTTTTATGTGGATTATGTGGAAAAGGCCTGTATCAATAATTATGATTTTACGTGTGGACAATTCCTCAATATCTTATTCATTCGCAACAACATTTTTTCTTTGTGTGACGGTAAAAAAAAACATGCTTTTTTGGAGAGAGGTACTATTTCACCAATCGAGTCACAGGTATCTAACATATTGATACCTAACGATTTTCCGCAAAGTGATGACGAAGGGTATAACTTGTACAAATATTTCCATTTTCCAATTCGATCCGATCCATTCGTTCGTAGAGCTATTTACTCGATCGCAGACATTTCTGGACATCTGAGATCGCTAAATGTTCAGGAGTTCCTCTATTTAATCCTTTTCCTTATTCTTGTTGCTGGATATCTCGTTCGTACACACCTTCTCTTTGTTTCTCGAGTCTCTAGTGAGTTACAGACAGAGTTCGAAAAGGTCAAATCTTTGATGATTCCATCATACATGATTGAGTTGCGAAAACTTCTGGATAGGTATCCTACAGTGGTCCCGCTTATGGGGTCAAATCAAGACGTTCTAAGAAGAAATATTGGAATCTCGTCGATCTCATAAGTATTATACCAAATCCCATCAATCGAATCGTTTTTTCGAGAAATACGAGACATCTAAGTCATACAAGTCAAGCGATTTATTCCTTGATAAGAAAAAAAAACGTGAATGGTGATTGGATTGATGATAAAATAGAATCCTGGGTCTCGAACAGCGATTCGATTGATGATAAAGAAAGAGAATTCTTGGTTCAGTTCTCTACCTTAACGACAAAAAAAAGGATTGATCAAATTCTATTGAGTCTGACTCATAGTGATCATTTATCAAAGAATAACTCTGGTTATCAAATGATTGAACAACCGGGAGCAATTTACTTACGATACTTAGTTGACATTCATAAAAAGTATCTAATGAATTATGAGCTGAATACATCCTGTTTAGCAGAAAGACGTATATTTCTTGCTCATTATCAGACAATCACTTATTCACAAACCCCATGTGGGGTTAATCGTTTTCATTTCCCATCTCATGGGAAACCCTTTTCGCTCCGCTTAGCCCTACCCCCCCCTAGGGGTATTTTAGTGATAGGTTCTATAGGAGTTGGACGATCCTATTTGGTCAAATACCTAGCGACAAACTCCTATGTTCCTTTCATTACAGTATTTCTGAACAAGTTCCTGGATAACAAACCTAAGGGTTTTTTTATTGATGAGAGTGACGATAGTGACCATATTGATAATAGTGACGATATCGACCGTGACCTTCGATACGGAG